>NC_086352.1:469691-517191 GCF_036324505.1 Eleginops maclovinus
ATAGTATAACAAATTGAGGCCATTGCGTGTCAGACATTTGGCATCGAATTATTACCAAAGTAGAGTTTCTTGTGAATTTAAGAGGTACGACCTTAGCATAGCTTAGCATAACTCGGAAAAATCTGAACTGGTAGCAGTGGTTCTGGTTCCTCTGGAGAAAGCAGATGGAGTAAACATCTTCCCTGAAACTCTTAAATGTTCCTCGCTGCTGGGAACCGACCAATCAGAGTGCGGCGCTGGGAGCAGAGGTCAGAAACAGACAGGAAGTTCTGTTTCCATCAATGTTCTTCTTCTTCTGCTGTTTCTGAGGCGCACCGCAAAAATGTCCTGTTATAAGCCCTCTATTGTCTCACACACACACACACAGCCTCTCTCAGTAAATGCTAATGAGCCGCTGTGACCTCTGACCTCTGACCTCAGACAGACTACGCTCAGTAGCTCGATGACATCATCAGCAGATTCACTGTAAACATCGGTTTGTAGTTTTCAACAATTTCCTGTCTCAGCAGCGTGTGTGTGTGTGTGCGTACGTTTGTGTGTTAGGGTATAGGTTAGATATCTCTACATCTATAGATATATAGACAGCAGCAGAGTGTAAATATGTAAAAGTACCTCAAACATGTATTTAAAGTACTTAGAGTAATGATCATGGGGCACCAACTATAATCTAATATCTGACTCGTCGTTAATCAAATAATTCAAACAGTTACTGAAAGGCTTGATGATTTATAAACAGGAAAATATTACAATCAAAAGAATCATCCACCTGAAGCTGTTCCAACATATAACATACTATGTATATATACACATACTTATACATACAACAGAAATCACCTCAAAGGAATCAGTAGTTTCTACATTAAACAGGAGACTCCATAAGGAGTTAAACTATGACTACGTGTTTTATTATTTAATCAGGTTTCAGAAAAACACTCAGAGCTCCACAGACTATCTGCTACTGGTGATTACTCTCTACTGATGGTTTAGGCTATAGAGACAGGAAAGTGTCCGTCCCAGTGTCCCCAGTGTCTCAGAGTAATGTGATGGAGAGGCAGCAGGTGAGCTCCAATACTCACACCTGCTGTTCCTGATCCCTAAAGGTGATACACGGCTCGGAGGAATTCCTCCATTCTGATTGGTCAATTTGGACATTTCAGAGGTCGTTAATACTCGATAACACAACACTGAAGAAGACAGACAGGAAGTAAACAGCAACAGGAAGTGCAGTTGGTGCAGAGTGGAGAGAGAATGATCGTTTCAATTAATATCTGGAGTCCTTAAATTAAGGCCGAGTTACAGACACCTCGCTGCACACACTCTCTCACTAGTGTGTGTGTGTGTGTGTGTGTGTGCGAGAGTGAGTGAGTGAGTGAGTGTTAAGGCAGGTTGAGCAGGTTGTGCTGGGCATACAGCTCCTCAGTGATGGAGTACACCTCCCCCAGAAGAGGCAGGGCCTCCCCCAGCACCAGCACCGCCTGCTCAGGGGGGCCCGCGTTCATCAGCTGGAGGAAGCTGGCGCGGCTTGGCAGCATCCTGAAGGCCACACCGGCGGCGGTGCGAATCAGCCAGGGGTGGTGCTGGGCCAGAGACTGGTGGTAGGCCTGGGAGCACAGGGCGGGGGGGCTGCCGTCCTCCCCGCTGACGCGCAGCCCCTCCAGGAAGAGCTGCAGCCAGCGCAGCGCCCGGTGCAGTCGCAGCAGCGTCCTGCAGCCGGACTCGGGGTGGCCCCCCCCGCTGCTTCTGGTCCACCAGCTCGCTCTGCAGCTCGTACTGCACCATCGACTGCAACGACACGTAGTGAGCCCCCCCGGGACCCCCCCGCAGAGACACCAGGATGTCGATCTTGTTGACTGCGTCTTTGGAGATGAAGCCGAACACACTGCCCAGGCTGTTCAGCAACCTGGGGGGGCAGATAGATTCCATCAGATCTCTCTGACTGAAGGGGACCCAGACCCCCTCCCTCTCAATATTAACCCCCCTCGCTACTCACTGTAGAAACGTGTTCATTTACCTCTAAAACATGGAGGGAGATCCACTCCTGTATCAGTTTTCCTTCCATGGAGTTTTATGTGTATTTAATCTGCTTCTCTCTTGGAATATTTGAACCTTTTTTGGTCAAAATATTAAAACTTTTTCTCGGATTATTAGGGCTCTTTGTCTCCCTGAAGCTCACACACACCGACCTGTCCACTGTCAGTCCTCTACACACTCTACACACTCCAGGAAACCACTCTTATGGCAGTAATTCTGATATATATTCCTGATATATTTTGGATGTTGAAGAGCACTCACTTGACCAGCCCCCTCCAGCCCTCCACATAGTGGTCCAGAGAAACCTCCTTGGTGTCGGACAGACTGAGTCTGAAGGAGTCGATCACTTCCTGCAGGCAGAACTGATCCGACATGCTGCTTCAGGAAGAGGACCGACAGCTGACTGCAGGGGGGGGGGGGGGGGGCTGAGGGTATTAACGGGAATATACCGAAGACTGAACTCTGAACCGGAGAGAGACCGGGGAGAACCCGGAGAGATAAACACGAGTAAAGGTTCTTCAGGAATAACCTGTCAGTCCAGATCCGTCTCTACTGCGCAGACTCCAACCGGCTCAGGAACTGAGGACTGCGCCTTCAAAATAAAAGCGTTGGCTTTTATGAGACTATGAACCAAAACTAAATGAAAGACGAAACACATTATAAAGAATATTACAATACAAATGTTTAGTGAAATAGATTCAATTATAATAATAAATCATATAAAACATGATATGTAGACATGTGGTAAAAAAAATACAATAAATTCAAATGATATAAAGAATTTGGATAAATGAAGAAAGGAGAACAAAATGAACAACATAATTATAATAAATAACACAGAGACTGGAAGGGATTTTAGAGGTGGCAGCATTACACTACCTTTAACTCTTCGCACAACTCGGGATTATATGTGGAAACCTGCAGGAAAGACATGCGGACTTCAAAAACATTAAACAGCAATAAAAAGACTGCAGTTTAGTGTTTGTTTCTTTAATTGTATTCATTGTTTATGTCCCTTCAGTCTGCTGCTGCACACTCCGGTCCGGGAGGGGGCGCTCACCGCTGGTTGATTATAAACCTCAGGAAAAGGGAAGGAGCGTGGTGTTTTATTTTGAAGGCGCTGAGCAGAAGTTGAGTCTGATGTTTGAACGTGCAGCAGAAATGGGCCTCATGTTTACAAGATAAAAACTCTCCTTATTAATTAATCAGTTAATTCTACAGTTTGTGGTTTCATCTCTGAGATGCCGGAGATCAAAGTGACGCCGCTGGGTGAGTGACGTCACTACTGCGCATTTTACACTGAAGTGTTCCCGGTCCTCTCAGAGGCAACTTTACGGAGTCTCTGTTTCAGGGTTTCATATCTCTCTGTTTCAGGGTTTTATATCTCTGTTTCAGGGTTTTATATCTCTGTTTCAGGGTTTATATCTCTCTGTTTCAGGGTTTTATATCTCTCTGTTTCAGGGTTTCATATCTCTCTGTTTCAGGGTTTTATATCTCTCTGTTTCAGGGTTTCATATCTCTCTGTTTCAGGGTTTTATATCTCTCTGTTTCAGGGTTTTATATCTCTCTGTTTCAGGGTTTTATATCTCTCTGTTTCAGGGTTTTATATCTCTCTGTTTCAGGGTTTTATATCTCTCTGTTTCAGGGTTTCATATCTCTATATCCCTCTGTTTCAGGGTTTTATATCTCTATATCTCTCTGTTTCAGGGTTTCATATCTCTCTGTTTCAGGGTTTTATATCTCTGTTTCAGGGTTTTATATCCCTCTGTTTCAGGGTTTTATATCTCTCTGTTTCAGGGTTTTATATCCCTCTGTTTCAGGGTTTTATATCTCTCTGTTTCAGGGTTTTATATCTCTCTGTTTCAGGGTTTTATATCTCTGTTTCAGGGTTTCATATCTCTCTGTTTCAGGGTTTTATATCTCTCTATCTCTCTGTTTCAGGGTTTTATATCTCTCTGTTTCAGGGTTTTATATCCCTCTGTTTCAGGGTTTCATATCTCTCTGTTTCAGGGTTTCATATCTCTCTGTTTCAGGGTTTTATATCTCTCTGTTTCAGGGTTTATATCTCTCTGTTTCAGGGTTTTATATCTCTCTGTTTCAGGGTTTCATATCTCTGTTTCAGGGTTTTATATCTCTCTGTTTCAGGGTTTTATATCTCTCTGTTTCAGGGTTTCATATCTCTGTTTCAGGGTTTTATATCTCTCTGTTTCAGGGTTTTATATCTCTCTGTTTCAGGGTTTTATATCTCTCTGTTTCAGGGTTTTATATCTCTCTGTTTCAGGGTTTTATATCTCTGTTTCAGGGTTTTATATCTCTCTGTTTCAGAGTTTTATATCTCTCTGTTTCAGGGTTTATATCTCTCTGTTTCAGGGCTTCATATCTCTATATTTCAGGGTTTTATATCTCTCTGTTTCAGGGTTTTATATCTCTCTGTTTCAGGGTTTTATCTCTGTTTCAGGGTTTTATATCTCTCTGTTTCAGGGTTTTATATCTCTCTGTTTCAGGGTTTTATATCTCTCTGTTTCAGGGTTTTATATCTCTCTGTTTCAGGGTTTTATATCTCTCTGTTTCAGGGTTTTATATCTCTGTTTCAGGGTTTTATATCTCTCTGTTTCAGGGTTTTATATCTCTCTGTTTCAGGGTTTTATATCTCTCTGTTTCAGGGCTTTCATATCTCTCTGTTTCAGGGTTTTATATCTCTCTGTTTCAGGGTTTTATATCTCTCTGTTTCAGGGTTTTATATCTCTCTGTTCTCAGGGTTTATATCTCTCTGTTTCAGGGTTTTATATCTATCCGTTTCAGGGTTTTATATCTCTGTTTCAGGGTATCTCTCCGTTTCAGGGTTTTATATCTCTCTGTTTCAGGGTTTTATATCTCTCCGTTTCAGGGTTTTATATCTCTCTGTTTCAGGGTTTTATATCTCTCCGTTTCAGGGTTTTCATATATCTCTGTTTCAGGGTTTTATATCTCTCTGTTTCAGGGTTTTATATCTCTCTGTTTCAGGGTTTTATATCTCTCTGTTTCAGGGTTTTATATCTCTGTTTCAGGGTTTTATATCTCTCTGTTTCAGGGTTTTATATCTCTCTGTTTCAGGGTTAGGGTTTATCCCTGTGTTTCTGAGACTTGGGTTTAGAAAGCTTTACAGTTTTACCCTTTATTTACTTCTACTACTTTACTCTGGTTAGCTGCTGTTAGCTCGGAGATGCTAACTCCGTGGTGCATTCATGGGGTGTTGAATTACAGATGGACATGTAAAGAGACAAAGGTACCTTAATGTTAAATAAGACGCATCCTTTAAAATAAAAATGACCAAGATTCATATCCAGCTGGAAAACAAGAAGTAAAAAGGTGTATCTATATTGAACATGTATTCCTGTAAAGGTTACTATATTTTAATGTTATAGCTTTACCGTATTTTCATGCTGCTGAGAATAAACCTTATTGTGATCTATTTAAACGGGTGTATAAAGTTTTGTGAAGGAGGCCAGGTACATGGTATTTAAAGTGGAGGTATATATTGCACAGGGAAGCGGACTGAGCTACAGAAGTGGATCAGTTCTCAGTAAGAACCAGTAATAATGATAATTATAAAGCAGTATTTCTATGTGTATTTCTATACAGTATGTAAATGTGACCCGGTTCTCTTTGCAGGAGCCGGACAGGATGTGGGTCGGAGCTGCATCCTGGTCTCCATCGGGGGCAAAAACATCATGCTGGACTGTGGCATGCACATGGGCTACAATGATGATGTGAGAGCATTCTATATATATCTATATATATGTCTCTTTAGAATAACGTTAGAACAGTAGAATAATATCTATACATCTTTAATAAGTGTATGTGTTTTCAGAGGCGTTTCCCGGACTTCTCGTACATCACTCAGAGCGGACGGCTCACAGAGTTCCTGGACTGCGTCATCATCAGGTCCGTCTTCATCACGTCTCTGTACTGGATTCAGAGAGACATGTGGGTCCATTAATCAACGCTCTGTCCCCAGTCACTTCCACCTGGACCACTGCGGGGCCCTCCCCTTCATGAGTGAGATGGTTGGCTACGATGGGCCCATCTACATGACCCACCCCACCAAAGCCATCTGCCCCATCCTGCTGGAGGACTTCAGGAAGATCACAGTGGACAAGAAGGGGGAGACTAACTTCTTCACCTCGCAGATGATCAAGGACTGCATGAAGAAGGTGGTTCCTCTCAACCTGCACCAGACCGTCCAGGTGAGACCAGAAACCACCTGCAGGGGGTCCCAGGTCCCCCCTCAGCCCTGTCACCTACCTGCAGGACTCTAACATAGAGGTGTGTGTGTGTGTGTGTGTGTGTGTGTGTGTGTGTGTGTGTGTGTGTGTGTGTGTGTGTGTGTGTGTGTGTGTGTGTGTGTGTGTGTGTGTGTGTGTGTGTGTGTGTGTGTGTGTGTGTGTGTGTGTGTGTGTGTGTGTGTGTGTGTGTGTGTGTGTGTGTGTGTGTGTGTGTGTAGGTGGACGATGAGCTGGAGATAAAGGCGTATTACGCAGGTCACGTTCTGGGAGCCGCCATGGTCCAGATCAAAGTGGGCTCCGAGTCCGTGGTCTACACCGTGAGTCAGACACACCTTCATCACATCCTCCTCTTCTTCACTTCCTCCTCTTCATCCTCTGCTCTTCGTTTCAGGGTGACTACAACATGACTCCTGACCGACACCTGGGGTGAGTCTGCTGCTCCTTCTCCTCCTCCTCCTCCTCCTCTTCCTCTTCTTCTTCATCCTCATCTGTGTGTGTGTGTGTGTGTGTGCAGCGCTGCATGGATGGATAAGTGCCGTCCTGACGTGCTGATCTCTGAGTCGACATACGCCACGACCATCAGAGACTCCAAACGCTGCAGAGAGAGGGACTTCCTGAAGAAGGTGCATGAGAGCATCGAGAGGGGGGGCAAGGTACTGTATCGGGAGGTCATCATGCCATCATCGTGACATCATCATTATTACTGAGGGGCTACTGTGTGTTGTGTGTGTGTGTTTAGGTCCTGATCCCGGTGTTCGCTCTGGGTCGAGCTCAGGAGCTCTGCATCCTGCTGGAGACCTTCTGGTAATACTGCCCCCCCCTCGTATCAGTTCCTGACTCTCAGAACAGGGTGACCCCCCCCCAGATTACTGACCTGTATTCTGTAAACTGTGTCTCTCAGAGACCTGAAACTTCTGATAACATTACACCCCCCCCCCCTAACCCCCCCACAGGGAGCGGATGAACCTGAAGGCCCCTATCTACTTCTCCACCGGGCTGACAGAGAAGGCCAACCATTACTACAAGCTGTTCATCACCTGGACCAATCAGAAGATCCGGAAGACCTTCGTACAGAGGAACATGTTCGAGTTCAAGCACATCAAGGCCTTCGACCGGTCCTACGCCGACAACCCCGGCCCCATGGTACTCTGTACGATATATATATATATATATACTGAACACATCAAATCCTTTATTCACTATAGCCTTTATCCTGTGGTGCGTTCAGGTCCCCTGTATTAATCCTGTGTGTGTGGTGCGTTCAGGTCCCCTGTATTAATCCTGTGTGTGTGTGGTGCGTTCAGGTCCCCTGTATTAATCCTGTGTGTGTGGTGCGTTCAGGTCCCCTGTATTAATCCTGTGTGTGTGGTGCGTTCAGGTCCCCTGTATTAATCCTGTGTGTGTGGTGCGTTCAGGTCCCCTGTATTAATCCTGTGTGTGTGGTGCGTTCAGGTCCCCTGTATTAATCCTGTGTGTGTACCTGCAGGTGGTGTTTGCTACGCCCGGCATGCTGCACGCCGGTCAGTCTCTGCAGATCTTTAAGAAGTGGGCCGGCAACGAGAAGAACATGGTGAGAGACGAGTTTAGCACACCTGTAATAACCAGAGGTGGTTGTTGTTGTTGTCTCCAGGTGATCATGAGTTAAGCACACCTGTAATAACCAGAGGTGGTTGTTGTTGTTGTCTCCAGGTGATCATGAGTTAAGCACACCTGTAATAACCAGAGGTGGTTGTTGTTGTTGTCTCCAGGTGATCATGCCGGGTTACTGCGTGCAGGGAACCATCGGACACAAGATCCTGAACGGACAGAGGAAGCTGGAGATGGAGGGCAGATCCACGGTCAGAATACATCCAATAATACTCTGTGTGTGTTTGTGTGTGTGTGTGTGTGTGTGTGTGTGTGTGTGTGTGTGTGTGTGTGTGTGTGTGTGTGTGTGTGTGTGCGCGCAGCTGGAGGTGAAGCTGCAGGTGGAGTACATGTCGTTCAGCTAACAGGTGTGTGTGTGTGTGTGTGTGTGTGCGTGCGTGCAGCTGGAGGTGAAGCTGCAGGTGGAGTACATGTCGTTCAGCTAACAGGTGTGTGTGTGTGTGTGTGTGTGTGTGTGCGCGCAGCTGGAGGTGAAGCTGCAGGTGGAGTACATGTCGTTCAGCTAACAGGGTGTGTGTGTGTGTGTGTGTGTGTGTGTGCGTGCAGCTGGAGGTGAAGCTGCAGGTGGAGTACATGTCGTTCAGCGCTCACGCCGATGCTAAAGGCATCATGCAGCTGATCCGCATGGCGGAGCCGCGCAGCGTGCTGCTGGTGCACGGAGAGGCCGTGAAGATGGAGTTCCTGAAGGGGAAGATCGAGCAGGAGTTCAGTGAGTGCCAGCAGGAGCCCCCCCCCCCCCCCCCCCCCCTCAATGTTTATTATTATGTTATATTTCCATCTGCTGTTTCCAGGCATCGACTGCCACATGCCGGCTAACGGAGAGACGGCCACGGTGCTGACCAACCCCAGCGTCCCGGTGGACATCTCTCTGAAGCTGCTGAAGAGGGAGATGGCTCTGGGGGGTCCGGATCATCATTCATATTTCATATTTCGTACATCATATCATTTACAACAGCCTCAGGCTCTAATGCTCTCCATCTGTCCTGCTGTTTCAGGGCCGCTCCCCGACCCCAAGAAGCCCCGCACCATGCACGGGACCCTCATCATGAAGGACAACGTGAGTCCACCATCTGTCCACCATCTGTCCACCTCCCCATCATCCCGTCATCCTCCCGACAGTGGGGGGGTTCACCTGAGCTGCTTCAGTGGGGGGGTCCACCTGAGCTGCTTCAGGGGGGGGCAGGGTGTGTATTGACATGCTTCCTGTTTCCTGTCCCAGAGTCTGAAGCTGGTCTCGTCGGAACAGGCTCTGAAGGAGCTGGGCCTCAACGAGCACCAGCTGCGCTTCACCTGCAGAGTCCAGTTGCAGGACCAGAAGCCAGAACCAGAGACCCTCAGCAGAGTCTACACACACCTGAGGAGGTGAGACACACACACACACACACACACACCTGCTGGAGGTCCAGAGTGTGTCTTGAGCTGATCTCCTGCATGTATATCTGTATCTGACCGTCTGCTTCCTGTCCCCCTGGTTTCTGTCCCCCTGCTTCCTGTCCCCCTGCTTCCTGTCCCCCTGCTTCCTGTCCCCCTGGTTTCTGTCCCTCTGGTTTCTGTCCCTCTGGTTTCTGTCCCTCTGGTTTCTGTCCCTCTGCTTCCTGTCCCTCTGGTTCCTGTCAGTGTTTTGAAGGGCTCCTCGGTGCAGTTGCTCCCTGATGGCACCGTCATGGTGGAGTCCATTCTCATCAAGGTGTCCTCCTCACCTGAAGACCCCGACACCAAGACCCTGCTGCTGTCCTGGAGCTACCAGGTAACATACCTCCTGACTTCCTGCTGCTCGCAGGTTCCTGGTTCTCCTGTTGGAGACGTTATTCAAACAGGTGACCTGCAGCTCTGGTCCTGACCTGTCAGCGTGTTTCAATGATATATGGTCTGTGTCTTTGCAGGACGAAGATCTGGGCAGCTTCCTGTCCTCTCTGCTGAAGAAAGGACTTCCTGCTGCGCTTTGCTGAGAGTCTGATTCACGTAGTGTCAGTGAACCTCTCACAGGGTCCTGCTCTGGAGGATTTGGTTCTGACCCATGTCTTTATGTCCTGTCTGTCTGAATAAACGCTTTTATACACGAGTCCCATGTTTCAATCATTTGAAGTTCCCTCAGCGACGCTGCAGCCCCCCCACACAGAGACCCCCCCCACAGACACCCTGCTGGGGGGTCTGAAAGATATTGATTCTGATTCTAAATTAATAAATGGGAGCCAACCATCAGCTAGTATTTATAAAGTCGTTATGTGATTCTTAATATCATATATATTATATTTGTTTGTTTAGAAATTATTTTATTGTTTTATTTTTTAGACATTTTAAATGAAATGTTTTCAAGATATAGATTTGTGAAAAGATGATTTTATATAATATGTATTTAATTTATTATATGAATTATTTTGGATGTATTGGATAATATTGTTGGAAATGTTTAATATTTAATAAAGAATATGGTTATTATACATAAGCAGCAGTTCCCCGGTCAGCCCGCAAGCGGCGCTGTGACGGAGCTCCGTCTCTAACAATGCAGCTGTTAGGTCTGCTGCTGTCAACAAATCTGTTGTTGTTGATCATCATTTATTTAATAATAGTATTTAAATGTGGTTCTTTGGTGAGGATAGTGTGACGGAGCTGTGGAGGAGGGTCTACATCCGGGGATTCAGAGTTGCAGCCCCTCCTCCATCCTCTCCATCTACTGTGTCCTCTCGTCCTGCAGACAGGCAGAGAGACAGGCAGAGGGCAGAGAGACAGACAGACGGACCGGTGTGTCTCTGGCTGCAGGTTGGTGTTTTCGTGTGTTGTGATTCAGATGCATGTCGCTCTTTAAATCACAGCTGCTAACGGTGTGTGTGTGTGTGTGTGTGTGTGTGTGTGTGTGTGTGTGTGTGTGTGTGTGTGTGTGTGTGTGTGTGTGTGTGTGTGTGTGTGTGTGTGTGTGTGTGTGTGTGTGTTTCTCTGCTCGCTGATTGGCTCTCTCTCTGCAGCTTGTTGATAATTACTGCAGTAACAGATTAATGAAGGACCGGAAGTAGTGATTTCGCAGTGTAGTCTGAAGTCTCTCTGCAGGGTAAATCACAGAGTGTGTGGTGCCAGTGTTTACTGGTTTCCTGCCGTGGTGGAACAGCAGCTGGTTAGATCACTTCCTGTTGACGTGTTGATTTCAGCAGTAAATCACTTCCTGTTTGCAGCAGTTAGATCACCTCTTCTTTATTTGCCTTTCTGTCTATTTATGTGATTTGTGTTTTATTTTTATATTTTTATTGATATAGTATTTTTATTTTTATAGGACTCGTGTCCTTAATTAAATCTGAGTGTAATTAAAAGATAAACATCAGCTGTCTTCTCCCCAGCTTCAGCCTCCAGGGATCCTCACGGTTTCTGCAATCCGGCGGATATTTACTTGACGTTATTAAATATGAAACTAGTTATTTTGTTTTGTCAGAAGTGTAAATAAAGTGTGTCCACTTTATCAGGAACACCTGTTCACCTGCTCGTTAACGCAATTATCTAATCAGCCAATCACAGGGCAGCAACTCAATACATGTAGGCATGGTGAAGAGGAGCTGTTGGAGGACTCTGAACTGGGGAGTGTGGTTTCAGAACCACCTCTAGGGTTTATAGAAGGTTCCGGAAGGTTGAGTCCAGAATTAGGGCAGTTCTGAAGTTAAAGGGGGTCCGGGGACTAGCGAGGGGTCCCTGATGAAGCGGCCGGTGAGTGAGCCCCCCAGGATGTGGGCGTAGTTCGACAATATCTTCCTCATGTGTCCCCTTCAGGTAGCTTCACCTGAGAGGGACAGTTCTGCTGTTGGATCCATATTTCTGTGCGTTATCTAATATGTAAGTAGTTTACGCCCCCCCCCCCCCCCCCCCCCCCCAGGTATGTCGGCGCCCCCCCCCTGGCCGACCTGTCTCGGCTCTATCAGACGGAGTTTGTGCGCAGTGTCCGGGCGGTGGGCGTCCTGTGGGCGGTGTGCTCGCTCTGCTTCGCCATCCTGCAGGTGGTGGTGCTGGTGCAGCCGGCCTGGGTCGGCACCAGGGGGTCCGTCCACCTGGGGGTGGGGCCAGCCCCGCCCAGCGGCACCCTAGGACTGTTTGAGGTGAGGAGCTGACGCCAGGGCACCAGACTGTTTAATCAGGTTCTATGTAGGAGATGTTATTCTGAGCCGTGAAGCATGGGGCCAACTGACCCCCCACAAGCAGCTGTCCTAACAAATGTAAACAATGTGTGTCCAGGTGTTTGTTCAAGAGTAAACGGTAGGTGTATATGTGTCCAGGTGTGTGTGGAGTTGGACTGGCCGGTCCCCGAGTGTCGAGGGGGTCTCTCTAGTCTGTCCCCGCTGCCCTCCTTCCAGTCCGTGGCGGTTCTGGTGGGAGTTTCTCTCTGGGCGGTCTGGACCAGCATCCTGAGCCTCAGCCTCTTTAGGTTCTGCAGCGCCGCCACCGTGTACAAGATCTGCGCCTGGCTGCAGCTAACCGCAGGTTCACACTCACACTCACACTCACACTCACACTCACACTCACACTCATACTCATACCAACTGTCTGTCTGTCTCTCAGGATTCTGTCTGGCGTTGGCCTGTCTTCTGTTTCCAGACTCATGGGAGAGTCCAGAGATGAGAGCTCTGTGTGGAGACTCTGTGAGTTATTATTATTTATACATACTATACCCTCACTGAGCCTTCTGTAGTAGGACAAGGAGCTGGTCCCAGGTCAGCCTGAACCAGAACTCACTATAAGCTCTATCACAGAGGAGAGTCTTCTTGTGTCTCCAGGTGTGTGATCATGTGACTCCTGTTAGTCTCCAGGTGTGTGATCATGTGACTCCTGTTTGTCTCCAGGTGTGTGATCATGTGACTCCTGTTAGTCTCCAGGTGTGTGATCATGTGACTCCTGTTTGTCTCCAGGTGGGCAGCTTCTCCCCAGGTAATTGCTCCGTTCACTGGGCTTACATTCTGGCTCTGCTGGGTATACTGGACGCGGCCATCCTGGCCACGCTGGCCTTCGTCCTCGCCAACAGACAGGACGCCCTGCTGCCGCCGGACTCCAAGGACGGTGAGAGGAGGGGTGGCGCGGCAAGTAGCTTAACTTTAGCTTCAGTGTTTTACCCCAAGCACGTGGCTACTTCTGCACGAGTGGAACATGGCTACAGTCACGGACAAAATACTGGCACTAATGATCCAAGTGCCTTTAAAGATACAGAGGGAGTAGCTAGCTACAGGCCTGGTTAGCATAGAGTTATCTTAGAGTTAGCTACATATCTAGTTAGCTTAGAGTTAACTAGAGGTCTGGTTAGCTTAGAGTTAGCTACAAGTCTATTAATAATAATATATGTTATTGGCTTTATCAGGTGCTCAGAGACACTTCAAAGTGGTAAAAATGCCAGCCTGAAGAGGTGAGTTTTGGTCAGTTAGCTAATGGTTCACTTTATGTTAAGTTAGCTTAGCATTAACAGTAGGTTAACAGCTGAGTAATGAGTGTGTTTGTTTTCCTGCAGTGACCACAGGTCTGCTGATGTCAGCGTAGGTGAGTCTCTTCTTCTTCTCTCTTTAAACCAGCACACTGTTTAATCCTCATGTTGACTTCTTCTTCGTCTTCTTCGTCTTCGTCTCCATCTTCATCTGAAAAACCAGAAGAAGACCTCCTCCTTCTGATGCCAAACAGCAGCTCCATCTTAACCTAACATGCTAGAGAGGAAATTTACCAAATGTATTATTTCTCTTGTAAATCCGGAAATCCCCCCCTCCTGCGCTCTGTGTATTTTAATACCCTAGAGCCCTCATACCCCCCTCCTACATGTGAGTTTACTGCAATATGATCTGGTTATTAAAGTGTTAGATCCCTTTTATATTCTGTTTGTCTTGTAGTTCTGAGCCAGGAGAGATCTGGGTTATCTGTCAACACGTTTCTTAAAATCATCTGTGGGTTTAAAACATGTCAACATGAAATCTAAAAGAAGCCGTCTGAGATTGTACTTAAACCCTCCTTTCATCTCTGTTTCGCTTAGCTTAGCATCATGGCATCATCAACGCCATCTGTTGTCTTTTGTTGGCTTTATTTAGCTAAGAGTTAGCATATGAGTCTAGATAGCTTCTGGGATAGGTTAGCATAGAGTTAGCCTTTAGCTTTTTTTTTAAAGTTATTTTTTGGGGGCTTTTTGCCTTTAATCGGATAGGAGAGGGACAGGAAAGTGGGAGAGAGTCGGGGTGGGATCCGGAAAGGACCACGGGTCGGGAATCGAACCCGGGTCTCCGGCGTACAGTGCAGGTACCCCAGCCAGTTGCGCCACGGCCAGGGCCAGCCTTTAGCTTTTGACCCCTGGCTCTAGTCAAATCAAACAAACTTCAGGGTTTATGGGAGATTAACTTAAAGCTAACAAACCTCCAGTATTCATCCAAGCTAGGCTAAAGTTACTCACTGACTCCAGTCTTTGAGTTAAGCTGCTAACCAGAGAGGTGTATCTGAAACTTCAGGATTATCTAGAAGTTCAGCTTCATGTCAGCACAGCGTGACCCTGGCTGATCAGCTGTTTGTTAGCTAGCGTTGCCTGTGTTTGAGCTATCCCTGTGTAGAACATAGCCCTTCTCCCAATCTGCATTTACACATTTCTAATTGTTTGATTAAATGTAACAGTGACGTTTGCTCCGGTGAACATTTTGATAAAGTCTTTAAAATATGAATGTTTGTTTACAGAAAGCATCGAGCATGTTGTCAGACTGAACAGTGTGTAATTCACATCAATAAACACATTATAGATTTCAAACGTTTTCTCTGAATCACTCAAGTCACCTGTAGACATTACCTGATGAAGTCACCTGTAGACATACCTGATGAAGTCACCTGTAGACATTACCTGATGAAGTCACCTGTAGACATACGTGATAATGTCACCTGTAGACATTACCTGATGAAGTCACCTGTAGACATTACCTGATGAAGTCACCTGTAGACATTACCTGATGAAGTCACCTGTAGACATTACCTGATGAAGTCACCTGTAGACATTACCTGATGAAGTCACCTGTAGACATTACCTGATGAAGTCACCTGTAGACATACCTGATGAAGTCACCTGTAGACATTACCTGATGAAGTCACCTGTAGACATACCTGATGAAGTCACCTGTAGACATACCTGATAATGTCACCTGTAGACATTACCTGATGAAGTCACCTGTAGACATACCTGATGAAGTCACCTGTAGACATTACCTGATGAAGTCACCTGTAGACATTACCTGATGAAGTCACCTGTAGACATACCTGATGAAGTCACCTGTAGACATTACCTGATGAAGTCACCTGTAGACATACCTGATAATGTCACCTGTAGACATTACCTGATGAAGTCACCTGTAGACATTACCTGATGAAGTCACCTGTAGACATACCTGATGAAGTCACCTGTAGACATACCTGATAATGTCACCTGTAGACATTACCTGATGAAGTCACCTGTAGACATACCTGATGAAGTCACCTGTAGACATACCTGATGAAGTCACCAGTAGACATTACCTGATGAAGTCACCTGTAGACATTACCTGATGAAGTCACCTGTAGACATTACCTGATGAAGTCACCTGTAGACATACCTGATGAAGTCACCTGTAGACATACCTGATAATGTCACCTGTAGACATACCTGATGAAGTCACCTGTAGACATACCTGATGAAGTCACCTGCAGACATACCTGATGAAGTCACCTGTAGACATACCTGATAATGTCACCTGTAGACATTACCTGATGAAGTCACCTGTAGACATACCTGATGAAGTCACCTGCAGACATACCTGATGAAGTCACCTGTAGACATACCTGATAATGTCACCTGTAGACATTACCTGATAAAGTCACCTGTAGACATTACCTGATAATGTCACCTGTAGACATTACCTGATGAAGTCACCAGTAGACATTACCTGATGAAGTCACCAGTAGACATTACCTGATGAAGTCACCTGTAGACATTACCTGATGAAGTCACCTGTAGACATACCTGATGAAGTCACCTGTAGACATACCTGATAATGTCACCTGTAGACATACCTGATGAAGTCACCTGTAGACATTACCTGATGAAGTCACCTGTAGACATACCTGATGAAGTCACCTGTAGACATACCTGATGAAGTCACCTGTAGACATACCTGATGAAGTCACCTGTAGACATACCTGATGAAGTCACCTGTAGACATACCTGATAATGTCACCTGTAGACATTACCTGATGAAGTCACCTGTAGACATACCTGATAATGTCACCTGTAGACATTACCTGATGAAGTCACCTGTAGACATTACCTGATAATGTCACCTGTAGACATTACCTGATGAAGTCACCTGTAGACATACCTGAGGAAGTCACCTGTAGACATACCTGAGGAAGTCACCTGATCATATGAGACTGAGCAGCTTTTTCAAAAAAGTATATCTTTTATTCAGTTTTGATTCAGGGGAGGTTACCTGTTTTAGTTCTGATGTAAAAATACATGTTTAATTGATGTTACCAACTAAGCTGAAGCTACCTGTTGATGGTTCAGTTAGTAACCTGTGTAGGGGACTGACGTTACCTGTTGATGTACCTGAGTAGGTAAAACAAGGTTTTAGGCTCAATGATAATAAGACACAGTTGTGGTGGATATTGACTTTATTTCAGAGTGAGATAAATAAAAGTTTAGTTTTACAGAGTGACCACAGTGAAGCTGAAGTACGTGAACGCAACATTAACGGACCAATCACAGAGCAGATGAGTTGTTACCACGGTTACCATCACCCTCCATCACCTGTTGGGGTTTTCACACTGAAAGATGGCGTCAGTGCGAAGGTGTTCTTTAAAATGAATCTTATTACAAGTGATTTTAATATCGGAGAATCGAAGTGGGCAGGGCTAACTACAACTCCCAGAGAGCATTGCTGTCACAAACAACCAATCAGAGAACTTCAGACTCTGTTGTCAGGAAGCCGATCTCTGAAGAACTGTGGACTGAAATCTGAAGTGATTATCTTTTGGATTTTCCACTGACGGCTGAGGATTGTGGGTAATGTAGTTCTTAAAGACTCTTCAAAATGTCCTAATCGAATCATGTGAATTAATTACGTGTGAAATAAAGTTATTAGATTAGTTCCACGAGTTTCTTTAAAATGACAGGTTTATTAGCCTAGCATATCCCTCTTTATAAAGCACTCTGTCTTTGGTTTATTTTTATTGTTATATTAAATGTCTTTATGCAGACTGAATATTTGGGATTCACATGAAACCAGTTTTCTTTCATTGTTATGGGTTCTCAGAATAATGATTTGTTGTTTGTTCTTTGGCCTGTCGTTAAATAATAATGTTGTCACAAAACATCTGGGAACTTTCTAGGAATATTTTTGAAGAAATAACAGATTTTACGAATTTAATCTCTTCATTTTTCATTTCTGAACATTTTAACAACAAACGACATTTTCACTGAAAGCAGCAAAATACTAAAATAACAGATCTTCCTCCTCCTCTTCCTCCTCATCCCCCTCCCCCTTCCTCCTCCTCCTCCTCCTCTCACTCCCTCATGTACTCCAGGATCTGATCGATCAGTATCTGGGGATCGTAGTCCTGAACGGCTCTCCTCCGGCGCCTACGACTCCCATGATGCAGTTCTTCCAGGCCGTTGGTTGCCATGGAGTCGATGCGTTTCATCCTCTGCAGGCCGGTGGGGGGGCGAGGCTCGTCTTCCTCCAGGCGCTTCACTCTGAGCAGGGGGGGGTCGTTACTAGGAGACGGGGGAGCCATGTCGTCAAGGGAACGGCGGGCTCTCCTATGGGCGGGGCCAGCAGGCTCTGCGACGGCAGACAGATCCCGCCTCGCCCGGCGTCCGGAGATCCCGTCGCTAGGGCCGATGCTCGACAGTAACCTAGCAACCATACGCCTGAGGAGACGAAGCGGGTTCACATTAGTCAGTAATTAGATTGCAATGCGTTGATATATCACAAAAGACTGAACCATTGAAGAATCTTTTCTATATTTCAAAGGAATAGCAAATAAAAGCTGCAGCGTTGGTTTTGGATTTTTTTGCAAAAAACATTTATTTATTAGTTTTAAATGTAATGTTTATACATTTCATTTAATTGCATTTATTTCATGAGTACGTATATTCAACATTATGTTTTTCATTATGTCATTATATAAAACTGCTGAGTCATTGTAAAAAAACTGCGGAGTCATTGTACAAAACTGTGGAGTCATTGTATACAAACTGCGGAGTCATTGTATTACAAACTGCTGAGCAGAACAAATGCGGGTTCATGTATCATGGGATTAGTTCAAATGCGTTGATTTATACACAACGACGGACCATTGAAGAATCTTTTCTTATTTTCAAAGGATAGCATATAAAAGCTGCCGGTATTGTTTTGGCATTTATTGGGGTTTTCAAAAACGATTTTTATATGAGTTTTAAAGAATGTGGATACATTTCATGTGTAATTGCATTTATTTCAAGTGAGTATGTATACAATGCGTATATTTACAAACTGTGAGTCATTGTTCAACTGCTGAGTCATTTATAAAACTGCTGAGTCATTGTATACAAACTGCGGAGTCATTGTATAAAACTGCGAGTCATTGTATACAAACTGCGGAGTCATTGTATAAAACTGCGGAGTCATTGTATACAAACTGCTGAGTCATTGTAAAAACTGCTGGAGTCATTGTATACAAACTGCTGAGTCATTGTATAAAACTGCTGAGTCATTGTATACAAACTGCGGAGTCATTGTATACAAACTGCGGAGTCATTGTATACAAACTGCTGAGTCATTGTACAAAACTGTGGAGTCATTGTATACAAACTGCTGAGTCATTATATAAAACTGCTGAGTCATTGTATACAAACTGCGGAGTCATTGTATACAAACTGCGGAGTCATTGTATACAAACTGCTGAGTCATTGTATACAAACTGCTGAGTCATTGTATAAAACTGCTGAGTCATTGTATACAAACTGCGGAGTCATTGTATAAAACTGCTGAATCATTGTATAAAACTGCTGAGTCATTGTATACAAACTGCTGAGTCATTTTACAAAACTGCGGAGTCATTGTATACAAACTGCTGAATCATTGTATAAAACTGCTGAGTCATTGTATAAAACTGCTGAGTCATTGTATACAAACTGCTGAGTCATTGTATACAAACTGCTGAGTCATTGTACAAAACTGCGGAGTCATTGTATACAAACTGCGGAGTCATTGTATACAAACTGCGGAGTCATTGTATACAAACTGCGGAGTCATTGTATACAAACTGCGGAGTCATTGTATACAAACTGCGGAGTCATTGTATAAAACTGCTGATTATTGATTAGATAAACATCAGCGCAGTGTTCACCTGAGAGCGTCCTGGTGTCCTGCTGATCCCCGCCCCGCCTGCAGGGGGCGCTCTGGCCTGGATCCCTGCAGCAGAGCCTGCGCAAGCTGAGGCTCCATCCTGAAACCACAGCGTTGTTATTCAGGTTCATTGTTGCCACAGTTACCTTGAAAAAGTAATCTGATTACTGATTACTCCTTTAAAAAGTTACTTAGTGACTTTACGGATTACTTTATTTTCAAAGTAACTAAGTTAGATTACAAGTTACCTTATTAGTTACATTCAGCAGCTGCCGGCAACACCCCCCCCCTCAAAAAAAAAGTCCATCACACTGCCCGACCAACTTCTTCACCCCCCCCCCCCCCACACACACATACACACTCACTGGTTTTGCACCAAAGTCCAGCTTTGGTTGTTTGGGTGGTGGGGGGCCTCCTGCTTTAGTGGCAGCTCTCGCTCCACCTGGGGGGGGGTCCTGCTCTGTAGTCTGACGGTGCCGTGCTGCGACTCCAAATGCTTCTTCAGATTTGACGTAGTGTTTGAAGCTAGACAGCACTTTGTCTCCAGCACAGAGAGAGCCTTAATACTGCCATCTGTAGCTGACTCAGACTCAAAGGAGGGACTGTGTCTCCAGCTACAACACGCGCCTCTCTCCCCCCTCCACTGTTTGTGTCTCTGCGTGGTATTACACGTGAATTGTCCTCGTGCTGAAAACGTGACTTAATTGTCACATGGCCGTCCCTCCCCGAGACGCAAGAAGAAAGCAAACATAGATCTGTAGGCCTACTGAGGAGGGTGAGAGAAGCAGTGACGCAGTGACCTGGATAATATCTTTACTCGAGTACCGGTTTGGAGATAGTAACGCGTTAGATTACTCGTTACTGAAAAAAGAGTGGTCAGGTTAGAGTAGCCGACATCACTGATCACGATATCATCATTAATAACTTTGATGTAATGGGGTCCAACCCACAGCGCCTCACACTCAGGGGCCTTTCTGTCCTTGTGACTCGTGTGTGTATATATATCAGGGTTTCCGCTAGGATTTTGTATTTCCGGTCAAGTGTCCGGAAATAATTTATTTTACCCGACAAATTCGAAATTTAGCGGTCATGTTTCAATAACAGAGGTTACAAAAGCAGCTATAATGTTAACACGTTTTTTTCCCCGCCCCCCGAAGGCTAGAGCCTAATTCAGCTCTGGTTCTTCACTGCTGTTGTTGTTGTTGTTGTTGTTGTTTACGCCACAATACGATAGCAACAAGTAGTCAAGGTAGTCAGATTAGCTTCTGCTGCGATGCTAACATCACCCGTGTTATTCCAGACAAACTTTCATAACAGAGTTGTGATGCCAACCAGCGTCAGGTCAGACTGAACACATTCACTATGGTGGGGGGGGGGGGGGGGGGGGGGGGGTGACGTCATGACGCAGCACCAGTACTGTAGCTGTCAAAACACAAATGTCCAGGGACAGCCTGCGTTTCCTAAGTGCTGTATGAGCATTATTACCGGACATTTTGACCGGCAGGTTTTGAATTTACCGGTTTATTATACATTTGACCAGCTAAAGACCGGTAATTACAAAGAATAAAAAGCTGAATCTAATCTAATAATCGAAATGAATAACTTTAACATTGTAATTATTTTGGAGCTCCGGAGATTTTACCTGTCCAGCAGAGCCTGAGCCAGCTGAGGCTCCATGACCCCCCACCAGGCGGCCGAGGGCCTCCCCATCCTCAGCCCCGTCTCATCGTAGTCGGAGGGGGGGGGGGCCTGGAAATCCCCCTGTGGACCCTCCTCCTCTTCCTCCACCACCTCCAGGTCTCCAGGGCCGACCAATCCCGCGCTCTCGGCCTCGCTCAGGAGGCGGAGCAGAGCGGACAGGTAGGCTGCGGACGCATTTCAATTACATGGTTTTATTTCTCCCAAAAACTGCTGATAGTTTAGTAAAGATGTCTAAAATAATGGTTTTATTACAAGAAAATAAATAAATAAACAAATCCAATAAAAAGTCACAGGAGCGTGATCAATCTAAATCTTTAAAACCTGATTATAATAGAAAATGACTTCTAACATATACATATAGAATTTGTATTATGGTGAGTAAAATGTCAAAATATGTTTTTAAATAAATCACTCATTTATTTTTAGCCTTCACCTGTGCGCTGCTCCTCTTCCTGCTCCCGCCTCTGGTCCCTCTCCACCAATTGCTGCAGAGCCTGGTCCAAGCCCCGCCCCCTCATGTTGTCTGATTGGTAGTACAGACTGCTGGCCTCGCCTCCTCCCTGATTGGCTGGATATGACATCATTCGGTCCTCATAAGGCAACAGGAGGTCCCGGCGCTGACGCATGACACCGCCCATTGAGGTGTCCAGGCCACGCCCCCCACTGTGGCCTACAGGAAGAGCCTGAGACGATAGGTCAGAGGTCAGGTAACTGTGCATTCATGAGGGTTTTTACTGACAGATTTGATGTGGTAGAACTAAACGTTAAATCTCTTCAGCTGGTGTTCAAAGTCAATATATATATATTATATATATATATATATTATATATATATATATATATATTAATATATATATATATATATATATATTAATATATATATTAATATATATATATATATATATATATATATATATATTAATATATATATATATAAATATATATATATATATATTAATATATATATATATATATTAATATATATATATATATTAATATATATATATATTAATATATATATATATATTAATATATATATATATATACATATATATATATATTAATATATATATATAGTAATATTTAGGGTGAGGGTTAGGGTTAGGGTTAGTAGTGCAGTAGTGCACGTAGGTCTTAACCTCAGACCTGATTTCAGGATAACAACCAAAAACATCCAGGAACCCATTGACCTCCAGAGCAGGCGGCAGGAAGTGATGCTGAGTCATGTGAGGGTTTAGGACTCCTTCCTTCAGCTCTATAAACCGTAATACAGTACGATCATAGTGTTTACTATGCTACCAAATTACCAATTACAAAAACACTATGCGAAAGCACCACGATGCATCCAGGTCTGCAGTCAGCGGGCTGCTGTTATTCTCTCCCACAATCCTTTGCACAGCAGCTATAGGCCGAGGGGTGTTAGCAGTGCATCCCAGCTTCTGCATGCATCAGTACTCAGAAGGCTGCAGGATGTAGTAAAGTAAAACCTATGAGTTTTAAAACATAAAAACAGAGTCTGTGAAGCAAAGCTGAAACTGATCTATGCACTGAATCGTTTTACCTGGGAGCAGCAGCAGACCCTAACCCACAATCAACCTAAATGAATGTGTCCAGCTTTAAGTCTGCTGGTTCACGACAGCTGGAGGTTTCACTCCAGTTGGTATCTTATCCATTCCCAGTTCAGTCCGGAATGAATACAGATTACAGTGGAGATTTTGTTTGCAATTTTGAATGTCTTTTACCACTCTGTAGACTATCCTCTTTGATGAAGAAACACAAATATTCATCTATTGTAAAAGAATAAGACGAGTACAACAACAACAACAATACAACAACAACAACAACAACAACAACAACAACAACATGTCATGTGATTGGTGAACAGAAACCGTACTGATGATGCTGTTTTATATAGAAGTTGATTCATATCACTCTTCTGGCGATATTGCTAGCAGAGTGTTTTCGTATAATCTGGTCTGCAGCCTCTCTGATGGATCATGACTCATCATTTGATTTCCTCTTCACTTTGTTTATCGGAGGAACCAACACTGACTCAGCAGATCTCAGATTTATGAGCGTAATATCTCAGAGGAGAACAGGTGAGGAAGAATCACTCTCCTCATGCTGACTCTGCAGACACACACACACACACACACACACACACACACACACACACACACACACACACACACACACACACACACACACACACACACACACACACACACACACACACAGACTCCTCACAGCATCATACATTTAAACTGGTCCCCACAAGGGCTGGTAAACATGTACACACACTGATCAGGAGACCTGCAGTAACCTCTGCTCACATAAGATCCTGTTGCCGTGGGTTACAGTCTCCCGTCGCCATAGTGATGGAATAAAATGTTCACGCAGACACTAACACACACACACACACACACACACACACACACACACACACACACACACACACACACACACACACACACATACACACACTCTGAACACAAACAACCTGTTTCTCTCTGTACTGATTCACTTGATCAATACATCAATAAATAATATATCATATGGAAAGAAAATACACACCCACACAACCACACACACACACACACACACACACACACACACACACACACACACACACACACAATGATGGTAAACAGCAACGACATCAGCCTGCATCAGGTGACGTTGCAGCACCGAGACGATTGACATTACAGACGACATGTAAACATCCCCTCTGTGTGTGTGTGTGTGTGTGTGTGTGTGTGTGTGTGTGTGTGTGTGTGTGTGTGTGTGTGTGTATGTGTGTGTGTGTGTGTGTCTCACCTGAGCGGCGTGGATCAGAGCGGAGCAGAGCAGCAGGAGGCTGAGAGACGCCATACTGACTGAGACACTGACTCACTGATTACAGGGGGGAGAAAGAGGAGGAATGACGAAGGAGAGGGGGAGGAGACAGAGAAAAAGAGGGAGGGAGAGGGAAAGGGGTAGGGAGGACACAATAGGGAGAGGGAGGAGAGAGAAAGAGAGAGAGAGAGAGAGGAGTGAGAGAGGCGCTATTCCCCTCTCCCGTGCCTTTTTCCCACCAAAGCAGTTCCCAGGCCAGTTCGGAGCTAGTGCCCGATAAGCCCCCGTTCTTCCTGTTTCCACCGCAGTGGAGTCAGATCAGCTTAGGCTCAGAAGAGTGTATGTTTGGAGAGGTACTTCTTAACTTGATCTGGCTCTATGATCTGATCTCTGATCTCTAATGGTATGATTAAAAGCAACAAGAGCATCCCTAACCCTTTCTCTCCGTATTCAATTTTTTTCTCAGATTTTCACTTCGTTTCATCATCCCCCCACCGCTGGCTTCATCATCCCCCCACCACTGGCTTCATCATCCCCCCACCACTGGCTTCATCATCCCCCCACCGCTGGCTTCATCATCCCCCCACCACTGGCTTCATCATCCCCCCACCGCTGGCTTCATCATCCCCCCACCGCTGGCTTCATCATCCCCCCACCGCTGGCTTCATCATCCCCCCACCACTGGCTTCATCATCCCCCCACCGCTGGCTTCATCATCCCCCCACCGCTGGCTTCATCATCCCCCACCGCTGGCTTCATCATCCCCCCACCGCTGGCTTCAACATCCCCCCACTGCTCTCTATCACCCCTGCTTACTATCCTGAACTCTACCACACCTGTTCAACCTGAGCCTGCACCTGCAGACCATCCCGGTGCAGTGGAAGACGTCCTGCGTTGTTCCTGTCCCTAAAAAGACGACTCTGGACTCAATGACTATCGGCCAGTAGCTCTCCCATCTCATGTGATGGAGCGACTGGTCCTGTCCCATCTCAGACCGCAGATGAAATCATTTCTAGACCCTCTGCCTCACCTGGGGTGGACGATGCCATTATCTACCAGCTGCAGCGTGCTCACTCATACCTGGAGGGGTCGGGGTGCACTGTGAGAATCACCCTCTCTGATTTCTCCAGTGCATTCAACACCATCCAGCCCCGGCTCCTGAGGGACCACCTGCAGGCTATGAGGGTCCACCATCTCCTGGATCACCAGCTACCTCACAGACAGGCCACAGTGTGTGCGGCTGGGCAGTGTCCTGTCTGAGGTGGTGGTTGGTAGTACAGGAGCCCCTCAGGGGACTGTGCTGTCTCCCTTCCTGTTCACCTTACACACCACTGACTCTCATACAGCTCAGAGTCATGCGACCTGCAGGAGCACTCTGATGACCCTGCAGTGGTAGGGTGTTTAAGGGATGGACGGGGGAGGAGTACAGAGCGCTGGTGGAGGGTTTTGTGGACTGGAAGAAACCATCTGCTTCTAAATGTGGCCAAGACCAGAGAGAGGGTCATTGACTTCAGGAGGAAGAGGACGTCTCCACTGCCCCTGTGCATTCTGGGAGAGGATGTGGCTGTGGTGGGGGACTACAAGTACCTGGGAGTGCACCTCGACAACGGACTGAACTGGAGGGCCAACACTGACGCTGTGTACAAGAAGGGGATGAGCCGACTCTATTTCCTGAGGAGGCTGAGATCCTTCATCGTGTGCAGCAAGATGTTGGAGATCTTCTAGTCTGTTGTTGCTATGCTCTCTTCTTTGCTGCTGGGGGTGGGGGGGGGGGCAGCATCAGAGCCGGTGACACCAGCAGAATCCATAAACTGATCAGGAAAGCTGGCTCTGTCATCGCATCAAACTGGACCCTTAGAGGCTGTGGTGGAGAGGAGGACTCTGAACAGACTGCTGTCCATCATGGATAACACCCCCCCCTCTCCACCTGCAGCTGGGAGGACTAGATATCTATCTATCTATCTAACCGTGCTGTGGTCATTCAGCTAACCAGCTGGTGGAGAGCGGGATAGTGGTTAAAGGGACGCTGCTACCCGTGCTACCCCTTGCCACTCCCGCGAAAAAAGTGGTAATATCGAATGCACCCCCGTTTCTGCGGAACGAGTTGTTGGAGAGAGAGTTGGCTCGGCACGGGCAGCTTGTGTCTCCGATAAAAATGATCCCCCTCGGCTGCAAGTCTCCGCACCTTAAGCACGTGGTTTCTTTCAGGAGACAGGTGCTTATGATCCTAAAGGAGGATGAGGGGGAACTCAACTTGGTTCTTAGTTTTCGTATTGACGATTTCGCCTACACTGTTCATGTCACGTCTGATACGCTGAGATGTTTTGGATGTGGAGCTCAGGGACATCTGATCCGCGCGTGCCCTGGGGGAGCAGGTGACGGGCCGGCGGCGGCTCTGGCTGCCGCTGCTCCGGCGGCGGGTCCGGCTGCCGCTTCACTCAGTAACTCACTCGGGGACAGTGGGCACACCGCAGCCAGGGTGGCTGAATCTGTTTTGGAGGAACTCATCATGGATGAGGATTTGCTCAAATTACCGATTAAAATAAAAAGTGTTGAGGTGTGCAAAAACAACGGGGCCCAAACAAAAAAGGCTTTGAAGACAGAGTCGCTGTGTTCCTCTCAGCCACAGGACAGTGACAGTGAGGCCTGAGGGGGACAGCGCAGACCTGGACCCAGGAGCTGCAGGAGGCCCTGCAGAGCATGCAGAGTGGGAAGGCTCCTTGCATAGACGGCCTGCCTGCAGACTTCTATAAGGTTTTCTGGCCTGTTATGGGTGATGACCTGCTGGGTGTCCTCAGGGACAGTCTCAGTAAGGGGAGGTTGCCTCTGAGCTGCAGGAGGGCGGTACTCACTCTCCTCCCCAAGAAAGGAGACCTGCAGGAGCTTGGGAACTGGCGTCCTGTATCCCTTCTCTGTACCGACTACAAACCGCTCTCCAAAGTGTTGGCGACGAGGCTGAGGAGAGTGATGGAGCATGTCATTCATGTAGACCAGACATACTGTGTACCCAGCAGGTTGATAACTGACAACGTTACTCTGATTCCAGATGTTTTGGACCTCTCCGGTTCATTGGGCTGTGAGCTTGGTCTGATTTCTCTGGACCAAGAAAAGGCTTTTGACTGAGTTGAGCACCAGTACTTGTGGCAGACGCTGGAGGCATTTGGGTTCAGCTCTGGTCTGATAGCCAAGATCCAGGTACAGAGACATTGAGAGTGTACTGAAGATTAACGGTAGTTTGGGTGCTCCTTTTAAAGCCGAGAGAGGAGTCAGACAGGGCTGCTCTTTGTCTGGGATGCTGTACTCCCTGGCCATAGAGCCTCTCCTACACAACCTTAGGGTCCAAACTACATGGGTTTACTTTTCCGGGTCGATCACTTCTAAAAAGCTGCGTTGCGGCGATGTAATGGGGTTTTTAAAAACTTTAACGGGTTCAAGCTTAACAATACGTGGTGGTTTTTCAAGTTTTTCTTTTGCTATAAACTGGGGAAGAGTAAAGGCCCCAGCATAGGGGCAGGCCACTTTCATGGGCAGTTTTTAACCTGTTTTGGGAAAGAGGGAGGGGTTTAAGTACCTGGGGGGTTTTTTCTCGGGGACGAGACCTTTTGTTTACAAAACTGGGGCGGGGGGTGAAAGGTGGAAGGGCCCATTAAAGAAGTGGGAAATGGCCCTTCCAAAACTTTTTAAAATTTTGATTTTTAACCTTGTGCCCCCACTTTTCTCCCCACCTTTTTCGCCCGTGAAACCGCTTATTTTGGGGCCTATGGGGATTTCTTTTGGGCCCCGGAGGGGCCCCGATTGGTTTTTTTTTGCCCCCAAGGGGGAAAGGGGCTGGCGGTTCCGAGGAACGGGGCTGGTAAGGCCCGTTTCGCCGAACCCGACTTTGGGGCTGCCTGGTGGGGCCCGTCTGGCTTTGTCGGGGCCTTGGGGCTCCGGCTTTTGTGGGTTTTCCAAGAAAAAAGGAAATTCCCCTTTACCCCTCCCCACCTTTCAAGGGCTTTTCAAGTGGGGGCTTTTTCCGGGAAAAGGAAGGGGAAGTCCCTTTTCTGTCCCCGGGGTGGCCCCCCGGACCTTTTGGGGGTGGGGGGGGGGAAAAGGTCTTTTTAAAAAGGCCCCCTGGAAAAAGGAAAAAACCTACACGGGAAAAAATGGCTGGGGTTGTGGCCCCCCCCCCTGAAAATCGCCCTCAAACTTGGGTCGGACCCGGTGAAACCCCCCCCGTTTTTTGGAAAAACGACCGCCCAAAGGATTTCTTTTTCAAGGTTAAAACCAAAAGAAAAGACCCCTTTTAGAAACTTTGGCCTGACTCAATGTGAAAGTTTTTTGTTAAAAAAAAAAGCCCGATTTTTAAATTTAGACCTGCCCCGGTGTTTTTCTTTTCAAAAAATTTTAAACCGGGGTCACCGGTGGCCCCCGGGGGGGCCCCCCTCCCTACAGACCAACCGAAAAAGGGGGGGGGATCTTTTAAAACCCCCGCGAAAAAACCCCGGGGGGGTCTAATTTTTTTTTTTTTTTTGTTGGGTTTTTTGGGTTTTTTTTTTTTTTTTTTTTTTTTTTTTTGTTTTTTTTTTTTTTTTGGGTTTTTTTTTTTTTTTTTTTTTCCCGGGGGTTTTTTTTTGGGGTTCTTTTTTTTTTTGTTTTTTGGGTTTTTTTTTTGGGGTTTGTTTTTTTTTTTTTTTTTTTTCGGGTTTTTTTTTTTTTTTTTGGGGGTTTGGGGGGGTTTTTTTTTTTTTTGGGGGGGGGGGGGGGGGTTTTTTTTTTTGGGGTTTTTTGGAGGGGGGGGGGGGGGGGGAATTTTTTTTTTTTTGGGGGGGGGGGGGGGGGGAAAAGGGGGGGTTGGGGGGGTTTTAAAAAAAAAAAGGGGGGGGGGGGGGGGAAAAGGGGGGGTTTTTTTGGGGGGGGGGGGGGGGGGGGGGGGGGGGGGTATTTTTTCCCTTTTAAGCCCTTGGTTTTTCTCCCCCGTGCTTTCACTTCTTAAAGGGACCCCCACGCTAAAACCTTTTTCCCCCAAAAGGCTTTTTTGGTTTTTTTAAAATTTAATTTTTCCCCCGGGGGTTTTTTCCCCCCTAAATGCCTCCTAACTTTTCCCCCCTTTTTTTCTTCAGAAGAAAATTTTTTTGGTTTTTTTTTGGGGGGGGACGGGATTTTTTTTTTGGGTGGTTTAAAAGGGGAAAAAACCCGGGGGTGGCAAAAAAACCCAAACCCCCCGTTTTTTCCCCCCCCACCCCCTTTTTTTTTTTTTTTTTTTCCCCCCCCCATTTTTCCCCCGGGGAAAAAAAAAGATTTTTTTTTTTTTCCCTTTTTCCCCCCCCCCGTTTTTCTTTTTCCCCCCCCGGCCCCCAGTTTTTTTTTAAATTTTTTTGGGCCGTCCCCCGGGGCCCCCGTCCCCCCTTTGTTTGTTTTCTTTTTTTTTCCCTTTTTTTATTTTTTTTCCCCCTCTAACCCGAGCCCCTTTTTTTCTCCCCCCACCCCCCTTTTAAACCCCCCGTTGTTTTTTTTTCTTTTTCCCCCGGAAACCCCCCCGGGCTTTTAAATTTTTCCTGAAGGGTAAACCCTTTTCTTGTTTTCGTTTGCGTTTCCCCTTTTTTTATGTCCTCTGTCCTTTGTGTTTTGGGGTTAGCTCAAAAATCTGATCCGCCTCCCTGGGGGGGGGGGGGGGCCCCCCTTTTCCGGGCGGGCCCCCCCCTGCCCCCCCCCCCCCGGGGTCCCCCCCTGCCCCGGGGGGTGGGCCCCCCCCGGGGGGCCCCCCCCTCCCCTTCCCGTCTGCCCCCTTGGGGTCCCGGGGTCCCCGGCCGGCCCCCGGGTCCCCTCCGCCCCGCTTCCGGCCCGGGCGGGTTTTTTTTTCCGGGGCTTTTTCCCCCTCCCCCCCCCCGGGCCCCCCCCCGGGTTTCCCGGCCTTTTTTCCGGGGGCCCCTTTTCCGGGGCCCCCGGGCGGGGTTTCCCCCCGCCTGCGGTTTTGGGGTCGGGGGTTTTTTTTTCGGGGTCCCCCCAGTCTTTTGGTTTCCCCGGGGGGTTGGCCCCCCGGTTTTTTGGGGCCCCCTTTTGGGGCCCCCTTTTTTTTTAGCGACCCCGGGCCAGCCCCCCCCCCGTTTTTTTTTTTTTTTGGGGCGTTTTTTTTTGGCCGGCCTTTTCGCCGCTTCCCCCCCGGTTTTTCCCCCCCGGGCTTTTTTTTGGGGGGGGCCCCCCCGGGGAACGCCCCTTTTTTTTCGGGAGGGGGGGGGGGCCGCTTTTTCCCCCCCGGGTTTCCTCTCCCCTCGGGCGTGGGGCCCTCCCGGGGGGGGGGTTTTGTTTTTGGAAAGGGGGTCTTTGGGGGGTTTCTCTTTTCCGTTTCGGGGTTGCCAAAAAAACCTCCCCCCTGTTAAGCGGTCCGGTCCCCCCACCCCGGGGACCTTCCCTCTCCCCAATCTCGGGGCTTTTATAAAGTTTTCCCCGGGGGGGGTAGGTTTCCTCCGGGTAAAACCCTTTCCCGGGCGGGAGGGGCTTCTTTTTTTTTTTACACGTGTTTTTGACCTGCTCCCCCCTCTCCCCGGCCTTGGGACTTACTTTTTCCCCAAAACCCCCCTCTTTGGCGGGAAAAATGCGGGTCTTTAATCTTTTTTGCTTTTCCCCCTCCTTTCCTTTTTCTTTCTTTAGCTTTTAACACTTCCTCTTTGGGGGGCTAAACGGGCCCCCTTTTAAAGGGGTTTAAATCCGGGCCTCTTTTTTTCTTGTAAAATTCTAAATTTTCGTTTCTCCCTCCCCTTTCTCTTGGGGCCCCGGGGGCTTTTTGGGAGGGCTTTTTTCCCTAAATGCCCCTTGGGGGGGGTTCTTCTCTTTGCCAATTCCCCCTTTCCTGCCTGTTAGGGTTTTCCCCTTTTAAAAAAATTTTTTGAGAATAAAAAAAGTTTTATTTTATTTTTCCCCTGTGGGTCTAAAGGTTTAATTTTTTTTAAAAAAACTCCCTTAAAACCCGAGGGGGGTTTTTTCCTGGGGGGGATTTTAACCAAAAAAAAACCCTCTACAGCCCTAACCGTGTGGGCCCCAGAGTCTTTTTTGAGGAAAGAGTCCGAGGGGAAGGGCTTTACCCCCGGGAGGGCAACCCCCACAAAACAAACAAAAAACCCCAACACCAAACCAAAACCACCACAGAAAACAAGCGGGCCTCCCAGCCGGGGCCCAAAAATTCCCTTTCAGGGATTTTTAAATTTTGGTCAAGTCATTATTAAAAACCTTTGGGTGTTATTTTTAAAATTCTGTTACGCTCCCCTTTTCTTCTCTGTTGCTCTGTTACTGCTCTCTCTCTCTCTCTGTTCACTGTTACTCTGTTACTGCTCTCTCTCTCTCTCTCTGTTGCTCTGTTACTCGCTCTCTCTCTCATCTCTCGTTGCTCTGTTACTGCTCTCTCTCTCTCTCTCTGTTACTCTGTTACTGCTCTCTCTCTGTCTCTCTCTCTGTTGCTCTGTTACTGCTCTCTCTCTCTCTCTCGCTCTGTTACTGCTCTCTCTCTCTCTCGCTCTGTAACTGCTCTCTCTCTCTCGCTCTGTAACTGCTCTCTCTCTCTCTCGCTCTGTAACTGCTCTCTCTCTCTCTCGCTCTGTAACTGCTCTCTCTCTCTCTCTCTCTATCAGAATTTCCCTTTTGCAGTCATAAGTGGTTTCAGTTTGTGGAGTGTTTGTAACATGTTTGATATCTTCAGTGATCAGACTCGTACACTTTGTAGTTTATTTAAACGTTCCATTGATTTAACACAGCAGGGGGCGTCTCCATAGCAACAAGTCACACACACAAACACACACACACAAATCATCAATGTCACTGTCATCACCATCACCATGGTTACTGATGCATCACACAGGAAGTCATATCACAGAGGAAGAGAGTCACGAAGAAGAACGGCAGATAAAAACAGAAGAAGAGTGACACACACACACACACACACACACACACACACACACACACACACACACACACACACACACACACACACACACACACCTGTACAGGAGCTACAACACGAGCAGGAAACACGGCACCAAGCGGAGGAACAAACTTCACTTTCCCAGAAAAACTAACAAAGAAGCATCGCGCTGTTTTTCAGACCCGGATACTTTTAAGTAAAAGAGACAGCTGACAGCTGCTGCTGATTGGCTGAGAGCCGAGGGGGGGCGGACACAAACGCCCGTCCGAAGATTCTAAATCATTTAAGTGACATCATCAGTGGTCATGTTATAAATACATGCGTTAATGAGGCTTTGATATCTCACGTTCCCCGGGACAGGTTCAGACTGCAGACTCTTTATAATAAACCATCACATCTCTAAAGATTTCCAGGCGGGCGTTTGTCTTGGTAACAGTGAGACTGTCGGCATTCAGGATCCAGCGACACCAGGGAGACCGCCTGAGTGACATCACTTCCCGTGTTGATATTTACATGCAGCAAGACAAACGGAACAGCTGGTAGGTGATGTCATCAGAACGGCCGCACTGCTCCGGGGTGGCATACAGAGGGAGGGGGCAGGTCATTGGCTAATAGAAACATGGAACAGCTGGTCTATATATGTTCTGTTAGTGATAAACACACACACACACACACACACACACACACACACACACACACACACACACACACACGTTAATATCTTTATCGTCAGCTTTGTTCAAGTCGTGGATTTATAATTTATAATTATTTTTATAATTTACACATCGATTCATTATCGTGGACATCTAACCCCGCCCCCCTTCAAACCCCGCCCCCCCGGTAACAGACAGACAGGAGTGGTGCATTGTGGGTAGGTTGCAGGCGACCCACTGTGGATTCACTCCGACGATTTCTGTGAAGGAAAAGGGAAACACGTTGTCAGAGAAAGAGTAAATGAGTTAATGAGTTAATGAGTAAATGAGTTAATGAGTTAATGAGTTAGTGAGTAAATGAGTAAATGAGTAAATGAGTAAATGAGTTAATGAGTTAGTGAGTTAGTGAGTTAATGAGTTAATGAGTTAATGAGTTAATGAGTTAATGAGTTAATGAGTAAATGAGTAAATGAGTAAATGAGTTAATGAGTTAGTGAGTTAGTGAGTTAATGAGTTAGTGAGTAAATGAGTTAATGAGTTAATGAGTAAATGAGTAATGAGTTAGTGAGTTAGTGAGTTAGTGAGTTAATGAGTTAGTGAGTAAATGAGTTAATGAGTTAATGAGTAAATGAGTTAATGAGTTAGTGAGTTAGTGAGTTAGTGAGTTAATGAGTTAGTGAGTAAATGAGTAAATGAGTTAATGAGTAAATGAGTTAGTGAGTTAGTGAGTTAGTGAGTTAATGAGTTAGTGAGTAAATGAGTTAATGAGTTAGTGAGTAAATGAGTTAATGAGTTAGTGAGTAAATGAGTTAATGAGTTAGTGAGTAAATGAGTTAGTGAGTAAATGAGTTAATGAGTTAGTGAGTTAGTGAGTTAATGAGTTAGTGAGTAAATGAGTTAATGAGTTAATGAGTAAATGAGTTAATGAGTTAGTGAGTTAATGAGTTAGTGAGTAAATGAGTAAATGAGTTAATGAGTAAATGAGTTAGTGAGTTAATGAGTTAATGACTTAATGAGTTAGTGAGTTAATGAGTTAATGAGTTAATGAGTTAATGAGTTAATGAGTAAATGAGTAAATGAGTTAGTGAGTTAATGACTTAATGAGTTAGTGAGTTAATGAGTTAATGAGTTAATGACTTAATGAGTTAGTGAGTTAGTGAGTAAATGAGTTAGTGAGTTAATGAGTAAATGAGTTAATGAGTTAATGAGTAAATGAGTTAGTGAGTAAATGAGTTAGTGAGTTAATGAGTTAATGAGTTAGTGAGTTAGTGAGTAAATGAGTTAATGAGTTAATGAGTAAATGAGTTAGTGAGTAATGAGTTAGTGAGTAAATGAGTTAGTGAGTTAGTGAGTTAGTGAGTTAGTGAGTAAATGAGTTAGTGAGTTAATGAGTTAATGAGTTAGTGAGTAAATGAGTTAATGAGTTAGTGAGTTAGTGAGTAAATGAGTTAGTGAGTTAATGAGTTAATGAGTTAGTGAGTTAGTGAGTTAGGTGAGTAAATGAGTTAGTGAGTTAATGAGTTAATGAGTTAGTGAGTTAGTGAGGTAAATGAGTTAATGAGTTAGTGAGTGAATGAGTTAATGAGTTAGTGAGTTAGTGAGTAAATGAGTTAGTGAGTTAATGAGTAAATGAGTTAATGAGTTAATGAGTTAGTGAGTTAGTGAGTAAATGAGTTAGTGAGTTAAGAGTTAATGAGTTAGTGAGTTAGTGAGTAAATGAGTTAGTGAGTTAATGAGTTAATGAGTTAGTGGAGTTAGTGAGTAAATGAGTTAATGAGTTAGTGTGAATTAAATGAGTTAATGAGTTAATGAGTTTATATGAGTTAGTTATATGTTATGAGTTAGTGAGTTAATGAGTTAATGAGTTAGTGAGTAATGAGTTAGAGGTGGATTTAGTGAGTAAATGAGTTAATGAGTTAGTGAGTTATGGTTAATGAGTTATGAGTTAGTGAGTTATGAGTTGAATGAGTTAATGAGTTTAGTGAGTTAGTGAGTTAGTGAGTTAATGAGTTAATGAGTTAGTGAGTTAGGATTAATGAGTTATGAGTAAATGAGTTAATGAGTTAGTGAGTTAGTGAGTTAATGAGTTAGTGAGTAAAGTGAGTTAGTGGTAGTGAGTTAGTGAGTAAATGAGTTAATGAGTTAGTGAGTTAGTGAGTTAATGAGTTAATGAGTAAATGAGTTAATGAGTAATGAGTTAGTGAGTTAATGAGTTAATGAGTTAGTGAGTTAGTGAGTTATGTTAGTGTGTAAATGATTAATGAGTTAGTGAGTAATGAGTTAGTGAGTAAATGAGTTAATGAGTTAGTGAGTAAATGAGTTAGTGAGTTAGTGAGTTAGTGAGTAAATGAGGAAATGAGTTAGTGAGTTAGTGAGTTAATGAGTTAATGAGTAAATGAGTTAATGAGTTAATGAGTTAGTGAGTAAATGAGTTAATGAGTTAGTGAGTTAGTGAGTTAATGAGTTAGTGAGTAAATGAGTTAATGAGTTAGTGAGTTAATGAGTTAATGAGTTAGTGAGTTAATGAGTTAGTGAGTAAATGAGTTAATGAGTTAGTGAGTTAGTGAGTTAATGAGTTAGTGAGTTAGTGAGTTAATGAGTTAATGAGTTAGTGAGTAAATGAGTTAATGAGTAAATGAGTTAGTGAGTTAGTGAGTTATTGAGTTAGTGAGTAAATGAGTTAATGAGTTAGTGAGTTAGTGAGTTAATGAGTTAGTGAGTAAATGAGTTAATGAGTAAATGAGTTAGTGAGTTAGTGAGTTAATGAGTTAATGAGTTAGTGAGTTAGTGAGTTAATGAGTTAGTGAGTAAATGAGTTAGTGAGTTAGTGAGTTAATGAGTTAATGAGTTAATGAGTTAATGAGTTAGTGAGTTAGTGAGTAATGAGTTAATGAGTTAGTGAGTAAATGAGTTAATGAGTTAGTGAGTTAGTGAGTTAATGAGTTAGTGAGTAAATGAGTTAATGAGTAAATGAGTTAGTGAGTAAATGAGTTAATGAGTTAATGACTTAGTGAGTTAATGAGTAAATGAGTAAATGAGTTAGTGAGTTAGTGAGTAAATGAGTAAATGAGTTAATGAGTTAATGAGTTAATGAGTTAGTGAGTTAGTGAGTTAATTAGTTAATGAATTAATGAGTTAGTGAGTTAATTAGTTAATGAGTTAATGTGTTAATGAGTTAGTGAGTTAATTAGTTAATGAGTTAATGTGTTAGTGAGTTAGTGAGTTAATGACTCAATGACTTAATGAGTTATTGAGTTAGTGAGTTAGTGAGTTAATTAGTTAATGAGTTAATGAGTTAGTGAGTTAGTGAGTTAATGACTTAATGACTTAATGAGTTAATGAGTTATTGAGTTAGTGAGTTAGTGAGTTAATTAGTTAATGAATTAGTGAGTTAATTAGTTAATGAGTTAATGAGTTAGTGAGTTAGTGAGTTAATGACTTAATGACTTAATGAGTTAATGAGTTATTGAGTTAGTGAGTTAGTGAGTTAATTAGTTAATGAATTAGTGAGTTAATTAGTTAATGAGTTAGTGAGTTAATGACTTAATGAGTTAATGAGTTAGTGAGTTAGTGAGTTAATGACTTAATGAGTTAATGAGTTAGTGAGTTAATTAGTTAATGAGTTAATGAGTTAATGAGTTAGTGAGTTAGTGAGTTAATGACTTAATGAATTAATGAGTTAGTGAGTTAATTAGTTAATGAGTTAATGAGTTACTGAGTTAGGGAGTTAATGAGTTAATGAGTTAGTGAGTAGTGAGTTAGTGAGTTAGTGAGTTAGTGAGTTAATGACTTAATGACTTAATGAGTTAGTGAGTTAATTAGTTAATGAGTTAATGAGTTAGTGAGTTAATGAGTTAATGAGTTAATGAGTTAATGAGTTAATGAGTTAGTGAGTTAATGAGTTAATGAGTAATGAGTTAATGAGTTAATGAGTTAGGGAGTTAATGAGTTAATGAGTTAGTGAGTTAGTGAGTTAGTGAGTTAATTAGTTAATGAGTTAATGAGTTAGTGAGTTAGTGAGTTAATGACTTAATGAGTTAGTGAGTTAGTGAGTTAATTAGTTAATGAGTTAATGACTTAATGACTTAATGAGTTAGTGAGTTAATGACTTAATGACTTAATGAGTTAGTGAGTTAGTGAGTTAATGAGTTAATGAGTTAGGAGTTATGAGTTAATGAGTTAATGAGTTAGTGAGTTAGTGAGTTAGTGAGTTAGTGAGTTAGTGAGTTAATGAGTTAATGAGTTAGTGAGTTAGTGAGTTAATTAGTTAATGAGTTAGTGAGTTAGTGAGTTAATTAGTTAATGAGTTAGTGAGTTAGTGAGTTAATTAGTTAATGAGTTAGTGAGTTAGTGAGTTAGTGAGTAGTGAGTTAATGACTTAATGACTTAATGAGTTAATGAGTTAGTGAGTTAATTAGTTAATGAGTTAGTGAGTTAATTAGTTAATGAGTTAGTGAGTTAGTGAGTTAATTAGTTCATGAGTTAATGAGTTAGTGAGTTAGTGAGTTAATGACTTAATGACTTAATGAGTTAGTGAGTTAATGAGTTAATGAGTTAATGAGTTAGTGAGTTAATTAGTTAATGAGTTAATTAGTTAATGACTTAATGAGTTAGTGAGTTAATGACTTAATGACTTAATGAGTTATTGAGTTAGTGAGTTAGTGAGCTAATGAGTTATGAGTTATTGAGTTATTGAGTTAATAGTTAATGAGTTAATGAGTTAATGAGTTAGTGAGTTAGTGAGTTAGTGAGCTAATGAGTTAATGAGTTATTGAGTTATTGAGTTAATTAGTTAATGAGTTAATGAGTTAATGAGTTAGTGAGTTAGTGAGTTAGTGAGCTAATGAGTTAATGAGTTATTGAGTTATTGAGTTAATTAGTTAATGAGCTAATGAGTTAATGAGTTAGTGAGTTAGTGAGTTAGTGAGCTAATGAGTTAATGAGTTATTGAGTTATTGAGTTAATTAGTTAATGAGTTAATGAGTTAATGAGTTAGTGAGTTAGTGAGTTAGTGAGCTAATGAGTTAATGAGTTATTGAGTTATTGAGTTAATTAGTTAATGAGTTAATGAGTTAATGAGTTAGTGAGTTAGTGAGTTAGTGAGCTAATGAGTTAATGAGTATCATAGAAATGTATCATGAGTCTTATTTAATTATATATACAGTTGAGGCCAAAATCATTAGCCCCTCAGGAATTATGGAACATTTTCCTAAAATTCTTCCCAATGTTTGCAGCGTTGATAAAACTTGATATAACCAAATATTCACCGGTGCTATTTAGGAGCTTTTGGTACATTTTGGAATATAAGATACATTTTTAGGCTTGCTTTATATCAAATATAGTGAAAAATGGGGTGGTCAATAATATTACCCCCCCCCATGTTAATTTTTGCTTTCAAAACACACCTAATTAACCAACCAGCTTCCAAACCACACCTGTGCAGTCAATTGGCTTCTTAACAACACCTGAGCATTCAATCAGCATAAAAGGACTCCAAAGAACAGGGCACCTTAGCTCATTGAGAGGGACGGCTTTTACTCACCATGCCAAAGACAAAGGGAAGTCTTGAGCTCAGACAGAAGATAGTGGAAGCTCATGATGGGGGGAAGGCTATACTGCCATTTCCAAGTGTTTCACAGTGTCTAGAACCGCTGTACGTTGCATCATAGCCAAGTACAAGGAGACAAATTCTGCAAGAAACAAACCTGGGTGTGGTCGTAAGCGCAAGATTTCAAGAACTCTAGAGAGGAAAATGGTCAGAGATGTCAGCAAGAAGCCCCGGACATCTGCCAAGGTGATTGTTGCTGACCTGGCCTCTTCTGGAGTTGATGTTTTCAAGGAACACAGTTGTGAGGGCTCTCCATCGTGGTGGGCTTCAGGGCCATCGTCCCAGAAAAACCCCTTTACTCAAAGAGCAGCACATCAAAGCCAGAATGAGGTTTGTCCATGAACATTTGAAAGGTAAAGATGAGTTTTGGAAGTCTGTGCTTTGGTCTGATGAGACTAAACTGGAACTGTTTGGGCACATGGATGTTGCTTATGTCTGGCGAAGAAAGGGGAGAATTTCACCCTAAAACAATTTCCCCACGTTAAACTGGTGGGGGAGCTCATGGTGAGGTTTGTTTTCAGCCTCGGGCAGGGGGGCCCTTGTTCGGGGCAGGGCACAAGAAAAAATTTTGAGGGATATTTGAAAATTGCTGTGTCTAGCTTTGGGGTTGTCGCTGAGTTTTCCCAACAAGAAAAAGCCCCAAAGATCATCAAAATTGGTCCAACATTTAAAGGTCCAAAATAAAAGGTCTGGGGTCGCGCACAAAGGAGCCCCTCAACCCCTATTGAAAATTTGTGGGGGGTCCCCAAAATGAATCCCCGCCGGAAACCCCCCTTTTTTGGCCCACTGGAACAATTTGCAATGGAAAAGGGGCCCAAAAATTCCCCCAGGAACCTGTCCCAAACCCTAGTAAAGAATATTTGAGGGGTTGTTGTCATTTGTGGCAGACAGGGTGGTATGGATTTAAAATGGCCAGGGGGTAATTTTTTTGGAGTCTCTTTTGCCCTTTTTGTTTCAATCAGGTATGATAAAAATATAATCAAATTGTGGACTTTTTGTGTTTGTTTTTTTGGGAAACAAATAAAAGGTTTGTTTTCCCATATTTAAATTAGGCTGTCTTTCCCCCGGGCTTTAGAAAACACCTTCAATAAAAAGAGTGGTGATTTCCGAAAACACAAAAGACCTCCAGATGTTCCCTGATAAAAAAGCGCCCCTTTATGTCCTGTGTTTCGCATCTTAATGTAAATTGCTTGGTTGTTGCAGTTTGCCCCTGGCCAGATGTTCTTTTTACTTTTAGAATGTGGAACTGATTGGCTTTTCCCCCTCCTCTTCCTTTAAGAACCTGGTCTAAAGTTTGATCGGGGGGTCTTGTAAATGGTGGTGCGGTTTTTGGGCCTCCAGGGGCCCTGATTTTTTAAAATGCTTTTTTAAATACACATTTGATTAAAGCTGGGAGAAGTGCTTTTTTACCAGAAGGTGATTAAAGGTGGAATTTCCAACGGGTTTTAAAATTTTGAGGGATAAAGTTAATAGTTGTCAGTTGGAGTTAATTAGTTATGAGTTGTGGTTTTTTTAGTTAGGATTTAAGAGTTAGCAGTTAGTCGTTAGTGAGTTAATTTTTAAAGGTTGGGTTTTGTTAGGGGTTGTTTTAGTCAGTTAGTGAGTTAATTAGTTAAGGGTTTTGTGAGTTAATTAGTTGTGGTTACCCGTTAGGATTAATTGAAATGAGTTGCTTTTAGTGAGTTAATTAGGGCTCACCTGCTTCCTTTCCGCTCCTTGGTTGGGAAGGAGGTCGGCGCCCCTGCGGGAAACCCCTGCCCATACTCTGCCCCTGCTAACCACAACAAAACCCTGAACACAGTATCCCCCTTTTACAACCTAAAGGTACACAGTACTTCCTTCCAAGGGTCAACCGGGTAACAGTATGCGAAAACCGAGTACCAGTATGAGTACAACCAAAAGAGTACCCCCCCCCCAGTCCCCCCTTTGTACCAGTAAGTGTTTGTTATGTTTTTAAATTTTTTATACCCCGGGTTGTGTATCAGTGAGTGTTACCGGTTGTGTATCGTGAGTGTTACCGGGTTGTATCCCTGCTGGTTACTGGGCTGGACCCCCCCTGGTTCCCCCCCGAAAGGGGCCGTTCGTATCCCCCTGGGGGCAAAAAGGTTCAGGGAAAACAGGTTTTCTGGGGGGGGGAGGTTATAAAGGGGGCGATGATGCCAGTCTCCTTGAAAAGAACCACGGGTTGCCACCCCCCAAGCCCCGGTTAATGAACAAATCCCTGCAAGACAAGGAACAGGGCACATCAGGTAAAGCGACATTTAAAGAGAGGCCCCGTTTCCAAGTTACCGCCCTTTTCTGCCCCCCTTTTTTCCTCTCTGTCCTTATTGCTCTCTGTCCCTCTCTTCCTCTTCCCCTTTTCCCTCTGCCCCTCTTCCCCCCTCTTCCTCTCTGTCCCCCCTCTTGTTTTTTGTCCCTTTTGTCCCCTCCTTCCCTTCTCCCCTTTTCCTTCCCCTCTTCTCCTCTCTTCCCCCCCTCTTCCTCTCTCCCCTCGCCTCTCTTGTCCTCTCTTCCCCTCTATCTCTTGTCCTCTCTTGTCCCTTTTCCCCTCTTCCCTTTTTTTCCCTCTTTCCTCTCTTCTCTTTGTCCTCTCTGCCCCTCTTTCCCTTTTCTGTTCCCCTTTCCCTTTTTTGTCCCCTTTTTTCCTCTTGTCCCCCCTCTGTCCCCTTGTCCCCCCGTCCCCCCCCCCCTTTTCCTTTTCTGTCCCTCTCTTCCCCTATCCCTCTGTCCCTTTGTCCTCTCTGTCCTTTTCCCCTCGTCCCCCCTTACCCCTCGTCCCCCTTTTTTCCCCTTTCCCCCCTCTATCCTCTCTGTCCCCCCTTTCCCCCTTGTCCCCTCTTATCCCCTTTCCTCTGCCCCCCTTTTCCTCTCTTTCTCTTCCCTCTCTGTTGTGTCCCTTTCTCTGGCCCTCTTGTCCCTCGTCCCCCCTCTTCCTCTCCTTCCCCTTTTCCTCCTGTCCTCCTTTCCCCTCTTTCCCCTCTTCCCTTTCCCTTTCCCCCCTCTTCCTCTGTCCCCTCTTTCCTCTCTGTCCCCCTTTTTCCTCTTCTATCCTCTCTGTCCCTTCCTTTCCCCTTTTGTCCCCTTATCCCCTTGCCTCTTTCCCTTCCCCCTGTCCCCTTCTTCCCTTTCCTTTGTCCCCCCTTTACCTCTCTTCCTCTTGTCCTCTCTCTGCCTTTGTCCCTCCTTCCCCCTCCCTTGTCCCCTCTCTATCCCTTTCCCCTCTTCCCTCTGTCCTCTCTTCCCCCCCTATCCTCTTTTCCTCTCTCCCCTCTGTCCCCCCTTATCCTCTTCCTTCCTCTCCTCTCTGCCCCCCTCTCCCTTTCCCTCTTCCCCTTGTCCTCTCTCTGTCCTCTTGTCCCCCCTTATCCCCTCTGCCCCTCTGTCCTTCTCTGTCCTCTTGTCCTCTCCTCTCTCTTGTCCCTCTCTTCCCCTCTATCCTATGTCCTTTTTTGTCCCCTCTGTCCCCTCCTATCCTCTCGTCCTCTTCCTATCCCCTTACCTCTCTATTTCTCTGTCCCCCTCTGTCCCTTTTTCCCCTCCTTTTCCCCTCTGTCCTTCCTTCCCCCTTTTATTTTGTCCTCTGTCCTCTCATTTTTCCCCATTCCCCTTGTCCTCTCTGTCCCTCTTCTGTCCTCTTTCCCCTTTTCCTCTTGTCCTTTTCTGTCCCCCCTCTTCCCCTCTGTCCCCTCTGTCCTCTCTTCCCTCTCTTCCCCCTCGTCCCCCCCTTTTCCCTCTATCCCCCTATCCTCTTGTTTCCCTCTTCTCCCTCTTCCCTTCTCTCATCCCCCTTATCCCCCGTCCTTCTGTGTCCCTTTTTTCCTCTCTTTCCTTCTGTCCTTCTGTCCTCTCCTGTATCTTGTCCCCCCCTTTTCCCCTCGTCCCCTCTTATCCTCTATCCCCTTTGTCCCTCTCTTTTCTACCTCTCTTTTTCTCTGTCCCCTCTCTGTCCCCCCCTCTCTATCCCCTTATCCCCCTTCTCTCTCTGTCCTCTTGTCCCCCCTCTTTTTTTTTGTTCCCCCTCTCTGTCCCCCTTTCCCTCTGTCCCCTTTTCTTCCCCGTCCCCCTTTTATCCTCTCTGTCTCTTGTCCCTCTCTCTCCTTCTATCCCCTCTTCCCCCCCCTATCTCTTGCCCCTTTTTTCCCCCTTTTCCCTCTTTCCCTCTCTGTCCTCCTTTTCCCCTTCTACCCCCCTGCCTCTCTGTCCCTTTATCCTCTTTCCTCTCTGTCCCCTCTTCTCCTCTCTGTCCCCACCCTTCCCTTTATCCTCTCTTTCCCCTCGTCCCCCTCTGTCCCCTCTCTATCCCCCAGTTTTCTGCCCCCCCTACCTCCTGTCCTCTCGTCCCCTTCATCCTCTTGTCTCTTTCCTCTCTATCCCCACGTCCCTTATTCCCCTTTGTCTCTTTTTCTCTGTCCCCCCTCTATCCCTTATCCTCTCTATCCTCTCTCGTCCTTCTGTCCCCCCTCTTCCTCTCTTTCCCTCTCTGTCCCCCTCTATCCTCTTGTCCCCTCCTTCCCCCTTGCCCCCTCTATCCTCTCATCCTTTTGTTCTCTTGTCCCCCTTGTCCCCCCTCTACTTTTTCTGTCCTCTTGTCCTCTCTCTCTCTCCGGCCCCCTCTATCCTCTTGCCCCCCTTTTCTCTCTTGTTCCCCCTTTTCCCTCTTTATCCCCTCGCCCTTTGTCCTCTCTGTCCCCTCTTATCCCCTTGTCCCTCTTGTCCCCCCCCTTTTCCCCTTTTATCCTTCTATCTTTCTTACCCCATTTTCCACCTCTGTCCCTCTCTTTCCTCTCTTCCCTCCTATCCCCTCGTCCTTTGTCCCTTACCCCCCGTCCCTCTTATCCCCTTGTTCCCCCTTTTCTCCTCTCGTCCCTCCTATCCCCTTTATCCCTCGTCCTCTCTATCTTCTCCTATCCCCCTTGTCCTTCTGTCCTCTTGTCTCTCTCCTCCTTCTGTCCCTCTCTATCCTCTTCTCCCCTTTGTCCCCTCTTTTCTTCCCTGTCCTCTCTGTCCTCTTCTGTTCTTGCCCCCCTCTCTCCTCCCCGTCCCTCTCTATCCTTCTATTTTTGTCCCCTCTGGCTCTCTCTGCCTCCTCTCCCTTGTCACTCCCTCCTCTGCCTCTCTCCTTCCCCCCTGTCCTCTCCTCTCCTCCCTTCCTCTCTATTTTCCCTGTCCTTTCTCCCCTTCCCCAATTTTTCTTTCCCCCCTCTCCCTTCCTCTTTCCCCCTCCCCTTTTTCCCCTCTCTTCCTCCCCGTCCTCTCCCTCTCTCTGTCCTTCCTTCCTCCCTTTCCTTCCCCCCTCTCCCCCTCTTCCCCTTTTCCTCCCTTCCCCCGTCCTCTCTTTTCCTCCTCCCTTGCCCCCTCCCTCTCTTTTTCCTCTCTCCTCCCCTTTTTCCCCTTCTGTCCTCCCCCTCTCTTTTCCCTTCCTCTCTCTGTCCTCTCTTTCCTCCTTTTCCCCTCCCTCTTGTCCCCCTCTCTCTCCTTCCGTCTCTCCTGTCCTCTTTCTCTCCTCCCCTGTCCCTCCCTCTCTCTGTCCCTCTCTCCCCTCCCCGTCCCCCTCTCTGTCCTCTCTTCCCCTCTCCTTCTTTCTTTTTTCCTCTTCCCCCCCCCCGTCCTCTCTCTTTCTCTTCTCTCTCCCTGTCCTCTCTTCTCTGTCCTCTCTTGTCCTCTCTCTCTCCTCCCCTTCCCCTTTTCTGTCTTCCCCTTCTCTCTCTCTTTGTTTTGCTCCCCCCTGTTTTTCCTCCTCCTCCTTCTCCTCCCCGTCCTCTCCTTCTCTGTCTCTCTTTCCTTCCCGCCTCTTTTCCCTCTTTTTCCCCTGCCTCTCTTGTTTTCCTCCCCCCTGCCTCTCCTTCTTGTCCTTTCTTTCCCGTCCTCTTCTGTTTTCCCCTCCTCCTCCCTGTCCCCTCCCTCTCTTGTCCCCTCTCTTCCCCCCGTCCTTCCCTGTCCTTCTCTTCCCCTTTTCCTCCCCCTTGTTTGTTTGGGGGTTTTTTTCCCCCCCAAGTGTTCATCCTTGGTTACATTTCACCCCGAGACAAAAAGGTGAAAAGTAGTCCCGAATTTTTTTTTTGGGCCAGGCCAAAATGGCCTTACCAGCAGGGGAACTAAAAATTGGGGGTTTGATGGCCTTGATGTGTGCTGATCTTTAAATGCAGGTGAGAGGAGGGTCAAAAAGATTTTAGTTCTTTTTTGTTGAAGAAAATGTGGGGGGTTTTAAACATTGGAGCTTTAAAAATGCTTTTGGGTTTTAGTGGGAAGGAGTGGTTTTCAGACAATTTGAATGAAGTTGTTTTGAATTGATTTTTGTTTGATGTGGAGAGTTAATTTTTTGTGAATAAAAAAAGGGGTTTAAAAAAACAAAAAATCTCTCTGTTACTTCCCCTCTCTTCTCTCTTCTCTCTTTTCCCCCCTCTCCCTCTCTTCCCCTTTTCTCTCTCTCTCTTCTCTTTTTCTTCTCTTTTGTTACCCCCCCCCTTTTTCTGTTCTCTCCTTTTTCTTCTCTTTGCTCTGTTACTTTTCTCTCTCTCTCTTCTTTTCTTTTTCCCCCTCTCTCTTTTCCTTTTTCTTCCCCGCGTCTCTCTCTTCTTCTCGCTTGTTATGCTCTCTTTCTTCTTGTTGCTCGTTTTGCCCCCCTCTCTCTCTCTGTTGCTTGTTAGCCTCCTTTCTCCTTGGGCCCCCTGTTTCTGCTCCTCTCTCTCTCTGTTGCTTGTTCTGCCCTCCCCTTCTCCCCCTTGTTGCTTGTTACTGCTCCCCTCTTCTCTGTTTATGTCTTTCTCTCTCTTTTCGGTTTTTCCCCCTTTTTTTTATGCTCTCTCTTCGTCTGTTTTCCCCCGTTGCTCGTATGCCCCCCCTTTTTATTTTTCTTTTTGTTGCTCTGTTACTGCCCCTTCTCTCTTTTTGCTCTTTACGCTTCTCCTCTGTCGTTGTTGTAAACTTCTCTCCCTCTCTCTCTGTTTTTGTCTGTTTGCTTTTCTCTCTCTGTTTCTTGTTACGTCGTCCTCTCTGTGTTGTTTTGCCTTCTCTTTTCTTGTTGCTTGTTACGCTCCTCTCTCTTGTTGCTCGTTTTTTTTCTCTTTTGTTACTGTCTCCTCTTGTTGCTTGTTAGCCTTTTCTTCTCTTGTCGTTGCTCGTATGCTCTTCTTTGTCTTTGCTCTGTTCTGCTCTCTTCCTTTTTCTGTTTGCCCCCCCCCTTTTTGCTCTTTTTTCCTCTCTTGTCTGTTGTTTTAACTTTTTCTCTCTGTCTGTTGCTCTGTTACTGCTCTCTCTCTCTCTGTTGCTCTGTTACTGCTCTCTCTCTCTCTCTGTCTGTTGCTCATGTATGCTCTCTCTCTCTCTCTCTGTCTGTGCGCTACTGTTACTGCTCTCTCTCTCTCTCTCTGTTGCTCTGTTACTGCTCTCTCTCTCTCTCTTGCTCTGTTACTGCTCTCTCTTCTCTCTCTCTGTTGCTCTGTTACTGCTCTCTCTCTCTCTCTCTCTGTTGCTCTGTTACTGCTCTCGCTCTCTCTCTCTCTCTCTCTCGCTCTCTCTCTGTTACTGCTCTCTCTCTCTCTCTCTCTCTGTCTGTTGCTCTGTTACTGCGCTCTCTCTGTCCTCCCTGTCCTCTCTCTATCCTCCCTGTCCTCTCTCTGTCCTCTGTCCTCTCTCTGTTCTCTCTCTGTCCTCTCTGTCCTCTCTTCAGTCAGTTTGTTTCCACATAGTGCCTTCATTCCGTGCAGTCTTTTCAGAACAGATTCAAACAGAACTTCCTCCGAACTCTTCAGAAAGGCACCGGTGCCGTCACTGCAGAAAAGAGGAAGAAGCTTGTCTCTGTCTGACTGTCTGTCTGACTGGAGATGTTCCATCAGACTTCAAAAGTTCTGGTATATGGTCCTCACCACGGAGGTGTTGAGTCCGGACATCACCGGGTCGTGGACTTCCTTGCAGGAGTTTCCCTCGACTTCACAGGCGGAGATCAGGGTGATGACCTCATCAGGGTCGGTTGCGGTCTTCACGTCCGACAGACCTTTAGCCCATGCTGCAGAACTGACCAACCACATGAAGGCAAAGACCGCAGTCACACCCAGGTCCTGCACACACACACACACACACACACACACACACACACACCAACAAATGAACAATTATTAGTTCCCGGACCAAATCTCTGCTGACTTCAGCGAGAGAGGGCCTTCGATCATTAATGTGGGAAAGGTTTTCTGAGATGGACTTTATTAGTGAACGTGAAATCTAATCCCAGATGTCGAATAGTTTGAGGACTCACGATGAGCGGACCCTTGTTGTTCTCCTTGTATTTGTCGAAGAAGAAGACGTAGACGCTGAGCGCCGCCGTGGCATACAGGAAGGCGAAGACTCCAATGGTGACGAAGAACTCAGCGGAAGAGGAGTAATCCCCCACCAGGAAGTAGCGCTCCGTGTCCCCCCCTTTACAGGTGGGGGCGTCGAAGTACACCTGGTGCAGCCTGACCGGAGACAGGGAGTTAGCACGTTAGCAACATAGTACACCTGGTGCAGCCTGATGGGACACATGCAGGTAGCACGTTAGCACAGTATAGCTTTAACAGAGGCTTGTCTGTTTGAATAAAGGTTGAACCTGAAGGGGTACTCGAACTCGACCTCGATGCTCAGGCCGCTGTCCGTCCGGTTCTTACACTCCACCTCCATCTTGAACATCCCAGAATAACTTCCGCAGGTGGAGAAGGCGAAGATGGCGAAGAACTGCAGGAAGAGAGGATGACGAGGAGAGGAGGAGGAGGAGGAGGAGGAGGACGAGAGGAAGAGGAGAAGAAGAGGATGACGAGGAGAGGAGGAGGAAAAGAGGAGAGGAGGAGGAGGAGGACGAGAGGAAGAGGAGAAGGAAAGGAAGACGAGGAGAGTAAGAGGAGAGGAAGCGGGAGGAACAACCTTCTCACTGCGGCTGAAAAATCACTATTCTATCTATAGACACACACACACACACACACACACACACACACACACACACACACACACACACACACACACACACACACACACACACACACACACACACACACACTCTACTTTAAAGAGTCCTCTCCTGCTGATGTTCAGGTGTATGTAGAGTCTCTACTTTAAATAGTCCTCTCCTGCTGATGTTCAGGTGTATATCAGTATGTAGTGTCTCTACTTTAAAGAGTCCTCTCCTGCTGATGTTCAGGTGTATATCAGTATGTAGTGTCTCTACTTTAAAGAGTCCTCTCCTGCTGATGTTCAGGTGTATATCAGTATGTAGTGTCTCTACTTTAAAGAGTCCTCTCCTGCTGATGTTCAGGTGTATATCAGTATGTAGTGTCTCTACTTTAAAGAGTCCTCTCCTGCTGATGTTCAGGTGTATATCAGTATGTAGAGTCTCTACTTTAAAGAGTCTTCTCCTGCTGATGTTCAGGTGTATTTCAGTATGTAGTGTCTCTACTTTAAAGAGTCCTCTCCTGCTGATGTTCAGATGTATATCAGTATGTAGAGTCTCTACTTTAAAGAGTCCTCTCCTGCTGATGTTCAGGTGTATATCAGTAT
>NC_086352.1:525762-563262 GCF_036324505.1 Eleginops maclovinus
TAGGCCAGGCTGGCAAACATGGAAATGTGAAAGCTGATTGAAAGGAGAGTCAAACTTGATGCCGCATACAGACACAGTGGCAGTAGTTTCCTGCTCTTGCAAATTACTTGCGTATGATTGGGCTGTTCTTGTGGTACCACACGATAAAGGATTAGTCAGGAAATCATCTCTACACACCTCACAGTAGCGACAAAAATTAATAGACCGACTGAAGTTCTCCAAGAATCCCCCAATAGCATGGGATCCCAGGTTGTCTCCTGCAATGGCAACCAAAGAGCCCTTTAGTACTATGCCATCAGATGTGACTACACCTCTCTGCTCCAGAATTTTGAGGTCCTCAATCAGGGGAGCAAAAACCTTATTTACCCCAAAATACTTAAAGTCCTGTTCCCTACATAAGAGAACAAGTTGCATCTGATCTATAGAAGATCTATTGTGAGGCAAGATGTCAGTCAGGGTTAGGTAAACAGCTAAAACCTTGTGCTTTTTTTTCCCCTGAGCCCAGTGGGTTGACAACCTCAAAGGAATCTTGGTACAGTATCAAACCAAGTGAGGAAGGGTCAGCTTTCAACATTGGATTACTTTGAAATCCTTCTCCATCCTTGACATCCTGATAGACAGCATCAGTAGATGGCTGCAAACGTGTCAAGGTATACTGTTCTTGTAGAGACTCATTTTTGAACAGTGTCACCAATGTCTCATGTATAGGCACATACTGAGCAAAACATTCTTTGTCATTTTCATCATTGCCCAAGAGCAAAGGCATGGGATGAACATAGTTAAAACACTCTTTAAAAGCAGCCTTCCTCTTTGCATCTGTACTGAGCCTTCCCCTGTTATAGAGTGTGAGTAGATCATCTCTGTTCATTTCCTCAATGATGCTGCTTATAGTGGCCTGAGGGATTCCGAGTTCTTTCAATTTCTCACTCAGAATGTTAAGTGAATTAGACAGGCCAAGTTCATGAGCACTTTGAAAGCCATCAATAATGGTTTGTATGGTGCTTGCCGGTAAGAGTAGCTTAGATTGCAATTTCAAGTAGAAAAGTGTAAGGTTCTGGAAAAATAGGTTTTCGTCCACAGCGAATGGCATTTCTGGTTCATTATGTTCACCAGCAGGTTCTGAATACGACTGACTGGGTCCTGGCAATGGCTCTGTAGTAATAGACTTGTCTAGAACAATGTCATCTAAAACTGAATCCTCTGCACATCTATGTTTCCTGGAAATATGTGAAGCAAAAGTCATCACGTGTCTGAACCTGCAATCACAACCTCTAAATGGACATCTAGTTTCCATTCCTCCCCTTATGTGCGTCTTCAAATGCTTAATAAGAGAGGCCAAAGTATCACACTTAAATGCACAAGCCTCAAGCAGACATTTCAAGGATGTGTCAGGTGGTAGAGCTGTTGTGTCAGGTGGTAGAGCTGTTGTGTCAGGCAGTATAGGCCCAGCAGCTTGTATGTAGGACCTATGCTGCCTATACATATGAATTTGCAGTCCCATGTGTTTTCTGTACCTCCGTGAGCAGTCAGGCACCCCACACTGGTAGTGATAATTGAGGGCATTACTATGCAGCTTTGTGTGCTGAACAAAGTTATACACATTATCAGACACATGCTCACATCCAACCAATTTACAGTGGAACATTGTGGTGCATTTTAACTAGTCACCTACCCAAACTATTTCTCCTCACTCTTAGCCTGACACTGAACAGGATGGTTAGCCTTGCCCTCTGATGACCTAGAAAGAAAAGAAAAAGGAGAAATTACACAAAGGCAACCAACAACACGAATTTCAGTAAATGCAGATTATGATCATGAGCATGTTGTAAAAAACATGAAATATATACATATTTGCAGGTTTGTTAAAATAAATTTAAAAAGAGAGAGTAATGGACATTTTTTGAGTTACATCAACTTTGGGTGTACTGCAATATTATCATTATCATTACTGGCTATTATCAATATTATTAAAACCACTTTTGCTCTCGGGTCATGTTTCAACTGTGGGTGATACTGTAATATAGAGCTGTCACTTTTTTTGAAAAATCAAGTTCTAACAGATATCTACTTTTAAATAACTATTAGCAAATGCTGTGAGAGAACGTTCTCTCACAGCATTTGCTAATAGTTATTTAAACTATCTTCACTAGTTAGTTACTTAACTTAAGTTAACTACTTAACAACTATCGGCACACTTGCTAACAACATATGAACTGTGTCATGCGATAAACGTCCATTTGAAAGTAAATATTATTATTAGGGCCGGGACTTTAAGATGAATTAATTACACAAAAATTAACGCGACTTTTATCGATTTATAAATTGCATCATTTAGTGATAGGCCTACATGTTACGATGAGTGTATTTGTGTTGTCGTGTCTGTCATAACTTTTGGTTACTTGAACCGAAAGTTAGCGTCAGGACATGGCACGTAACACGGACGCACGCCGAATAAAAGTGAAGTGGAATGTCTCATCATTTCATAAATCACCATTTGCATTCGCGCTATTATACACGTCAAATTGCTTACCTTCTTTTCCGTTCGATGGCCGCCGGCAGCGAGAGGAAGATGGCAGTGAAGAGTTTGCTGTCCCGCTCTGTCAAAAACGCGGTCTGACGCATGCGCAATTTGGAGCACAGTACTCAACGGCTGTTTGGGTATTTTCCGTATTATTTGTTTTACTGTATTGCTGTGATATTACAGACCTTGTTGTGATATCACAGGGGTTTTTTGATTGCAGGGTTTTACTGTGAAATAACAGTTAAATGCTGTATAATCCAAGGATACTGTAGTTTTTACAGGTATTCTTTGTGATATTACAGGGGAACTTAATTACAACATGTTACTGTAGAATAATACTGTAAATCATTGTGAAATGCTGGTTATTATTTACAGTGTAGCTACTGTGTGTGTGTGTGTGTGTGTGTGTGTGTGTGTGTGTGTGTGTGTGTGTGTGTGTGTGTGTGTGTGTGTGTGTGTGTGTGTGTGTGTGTGTTTGCGTGTGTTTGTGTGTGTGTGTGTGTGTGTGTGTGTGTGTGTGTGTGTGTGCGTGTGTTTGTGTGTGTGTGTGTGTGTGTGTGTGTGTGTGTGTGTGTTCAGTCATGCCTCTGAAGTGTGGTTCTCTTTGTTATTTGTCTCCAGTTCCCCCTCTTCCCTCTTCTCTCTGTACAGCATACTCATGAAGCCCCCCGGGGAGCATTCACATTTTTTACAGAACTTTTAAAACTCACGCCGCAGATTCAGGGTCTACATCTGTTCATTGCTTAAAGACCGGGACAAAAACCCTAAAAGAGTCTCCACAGGTCGGGAACCTAAAGACAGACCCCTTTAAGACATAGACTAGAGGAACAGAATAGTGTGTAGATGCATCTACTGAAACACATGTATGTTCTTTGAGAGTCATTTCTCTACAACATGTTCAGTGTGTTCTCCCTGAAGCTCTCAGCAGGAGGTCAGGAGGTCAGGAGGTCAGGTCTGAAGCTGTCAGCAGGAGGTCAGGAGGTCAGGTCTGAAGCTGTCAGCAGGAAGTCAGGAGGTCAGGTCTGAAGCTGTCAGCAGGAGGTCAGGAGGTCAGGAGGTCAGGTCTGGAGCTGTCAGAAGGAGGTTAGGAGGTCAGGTCTGAAGCTGTCAGCAGGAAGTCAGGAGGTCAGGTCTGAAGCTGTCAGCAGGAGGTCAGGAGGTCAGGTCTGAAGCTGTCAGAAGGAGGTTAGGAGGTCAGGTCTGAAGCTGTCAGCAGGAGGTCAGGAGGTCAGGTCTGAAGCTGTCAGCAGGAAGTCAGGAGGTCAGGTCTGAAGCTGTCAGCAGGAAGTCAGGAGGTCAGGTCTGAAGCTCTCAGCAGGAGGTCAGGTCTGGAGCTCTCAGCAGGAAGTCAGGAGGTCAGGTCTGAAGCTCTCAGAAGGAGGTCAGGTCTGACGCTGTCAGCAGGAGGTTAGGAGGTCAGGTCTGAAGCTGTCAGCAGGAAGTCAGGAGGTCAGGTCTGAAGCTTTCAGAAGGAGGTCAGGTCTGAAGCTATCAGCAGGAGGTCAGATCTGGAGCTCTCAGCAGGAGGTCAGGTCTGGAGCTATCAGCAGGAAGTCAGGAGGTCAGGTCTGAAGCTTTCAGAAGGAGGTCAGGTCTGAAGCTATCAGCAGGAGGTCAGATCTGGAGCTCTCAGCAGGAGGTCAGGTCTGAAGCTATCAGCAGGAGGTCAGATCTGGAGCTCTCAGCAGGAGGTCAGGTCTGGAGCTATCAGCAGGAAGTCAGGAGGTCAGGTCTGAAGCTATCAGCAGGAGGTCAGGTCTGAAGCTATCAGCAGGAGGTCAGGTCTGGAGCTCTCAGCAGGAGGTCAGGTCTGAAACTATCTGCAGGAAGTCAGGAGGTCAGGTCTGAAGCTATCAGCAGGAGGTCAGGTCTGAAGCTCTCAGCAGGAGGTCAGGTCTGGAGCTCTCAGCAGGAGGTCAGGTCTGGAGCTCTCAGCAGGAGGTCAGGTCTGAAGCTATCAGCAGGAGTTCAGGTCTGAAGCTATCAGCAGGAGGTCAGGTCTGGAGCTCTCAGCAGGAGGTCAGGTCAGGTCTGGAGCTGTCAGCAGGAGGTCAGGTCTGGAGCTCTCAGCAGGAGGTCAGGTCTGGAGCTCTCAGCAGGAGGTCAGGTCTGGAGCTCTCAGCAGGAGGTCAGGTCTGGAGCTGTCAGCAGGAGGTCAGGTCTGGAGCTCTCAGCAGGAGGTCAGGTCTGGAGCTCTCAGCAGGAGGTCAGGTCTGGAGCTGTCAGCAGGAGGTCAGGTCTGTAGCTCAGACAGACCCTTCAGTGTCTCCAGACCAGCAGCTCTGCACTGCCACTCTCTGCACTGTCGCTTTCTGCCTCACAGTGACAGCTCAGATTGGTTCCCCCCGCTCTGTTCACACCTCATAAATGTTTAATCTGCCGCTCTGCTTCTTATTGACACAGCCGGGGGGTGTTGAAGCAATCAGCAGCACTCTATGCTCTTCTGCAGCCAGCGTGCATGTAGTAAAGTATGGTGGCCTACAGGTGCCAACACAACAGTCCAACCTCCTCCATCAGGAGGAACTGCAGCTTCAGAGAGGATGCAGATACAGAAACTCAGATCAGAACTCAGAAACATCTGCAGCAGCTCTTCAACTCATGCAGCATCTAGAGAACATTCAGCAGAGGAAACATGAGCAGTTTACTAAAAGCTGCAGAAACCAAACGCTGCAAGAAGCTCCAAAGATGTCTCTCTGGTGATGAAGAGCAGGATCATCATCATCATCATCATCATCGCCATCGTCATCATCATCGTCATCGTCATCATCATCATCATCATCATCATCATCATCATCATCATCATCATCATCATCATCATCGCTCTGAGGAAGAGAGAGAGGAGGTGAGGGATAACACCCTCCCAAGCCCCTTATCTAGCAGTTTGTAGGGTCTGCTATCACCAGCTCCTATAATCCCCCCCATACACACACACACACACACACACACACACACACACACACACACACACACACACACACACACACACACACACACACACACACATCAGTGTTTCTGCATCAGCTTTAGAGTTGGGGGGCTTCATCATTCGGAGTATCTGGAGCTGATGTTGTGATTCAGCTGCAGGATTATGGACATGTGCAGATGCCTGAAGGAGGAGATGTGTGTGTGTGTGTGTGTGTGTGTGTGTGTGTGTGGGGGGGGGGCAGTAATCTCTGTATCTGCTATTTCTGTGTGTTTGGCCTTCTACCTACTCAGCCCTCACTAATGTCCTCTCATTAAACACAGGAAAGTATTCTGAGCAAAACACGGGGGGGGGGGCTTCACGCTGTGACAGCTGAGTACAGATAGTGAGGAAGAAAGATAGAACACTATTATATAAAAGACACAAAGAATTGAAATGACTTCAGTCTCCAGAAGAACACGTTCAGGGTCCATAGAAGAAGAGTAGAATAAAGTGTGGAGGATAGTACGTTGTTATTATTGCACGTCAGACTCCTGTTACAGCAGGATGGACTCACTAACAGTTTGGCCTGGATCCGATATCTTAAACACTCACACCATCAGCAAATAAAACACATTACACACACGAAGGGCTGAGGGTAAATATGATGTTGTAGGCCAACAGTATCAGAGAGCTGTGTGTCTGCAGAGCAACAGAACCAACACACTTTGGACCTGATCACATGATACCCTAACACACTGCAGGAACACACACTGGTCTCTCCCAGTGCTGACACTGAGAGGAGAGAGAGGGGAGGGGAGCTGGAGTCAGTGAGACGTGTTATTGTTCTGCAGCGGAGTCAGAGTCCGGGGTGTGGTGTGTGTGAGCAGATGGCTGAGTGTGTGTGTGTGTGTGTGTGTGTGTGTGTGAGGTGAGTTGATGAGAGGAGGAAGAAACAGAGAGTAGAGCTGAAGAGGAGCAGGAAGACAGGGACAGATGGATGGAGGTTTACAGATGGATCTGTTATATATAGGACCCCCCCCCCCCATCCAGTCCTCCAGAAACCTGTCATCCAGAAACCTGTCATCCAGTCCTCCAACAGTTATATAAACTGTCCACATGACCGTTATCTTGTTGTTGTTGTTGTTGTTGTTGTTGTTGTCATCCTGCAGCTGCACACGGACACGGACCGGGGTGACGGCCACACTAAGTACCTGCTGGAGGGGGAGGGCGTGGGCTCGGTGTTTGTGATCGACGGGAACACCGGGAACATCCATGTGACCAAGTCTCTGGACCGCGAGGAGAAGGACGAGTACCGGCTCACCGCCACGGCTATGGACCACCAGACGGGCCGGGCTCTGGAGCCGTCGTCCCAGTTCATCATCCGGGTCCAGGACATCAACGACAACCCCCCCGTCTTCCCCGATGCCCCCTACCTGGCCATGGTCCCGGAGATGGCCAACATAGGTACTGCCGTTCTGATTCCTCTAAGTCTAGTGGGTCGGTTCCAGCTCTGACTGGCGGTCCAAAGCTACAGGTCTCCAGGGTTTATTGGGGTTGGTTCCTAGGGGTACCTTAGACTCCTCTCTTTAAGGGGCTGTAGACTCGTGGTGTGGTCCAGAGCAGCAGCTGTGCTCCAATTCAGCTTATTATGGTCCGAAACACAGCTCAAATACTGCCAGCTGAGGGTCTTCAGTCTCAGAGCTGGTCCCAGGTCAGCCTGAACCAGCCCTAGAAAATCTTTGGTTCTGGTTTGGTTCCACAGTGGGAGGATCTCTGAATATATGTGGTTTCCTCGTCTGTGCAGAATAAATGTCAGGAGACTTAAAGGAAATCCATCCAATAATTCCTGAGATATTGAAAGACTGAGGCATTACCATCTCTGATGTCACAGCTCACTGAGATGATAGGACAGAAATAAACTCAGAGTTAGTCTAAGCAGGTGCAGATGAGTCTTCAGTCGATAAAGGAAGCTGTAAGCTGCGTGTGGTTGCAGAAGTAAACCTGATCCTGCAGCAGTGACCCCCTACACACTGAAGAACCTGCAGACAATACACCTGAACCCAGAGCCACCCAGAGCCCAGATCCAGAGACCTAAATCAGGATATCTAACCATATGTTATCTAGAGCTGGATCTGAAACCCCCGAGCAGAGAGGACCCAGTAATCCTGCCTGCTGTATTCTGAGAGTCCCTTTAAGCAGCACTCTCTAAAGAACCCCGCCCCCCCCCCGTCTCCCTCTCAGGAACGTCTATAATCCAGGTGACGGCGCGGGATGCTGACGACCCGACGTATGGAAGAAGCGCCCAGCTGGTGTACTCCATCACACAGGGACAGGACTTCTTCTCCGTGGATCCCCAGACAGGTCTGCAAGCCTCACATTAAACCAGTAATCCCAGTGGCAGATTGCACATCATATGCTAGGTCTTAGAGCCATATGTGCGCTGTGCATCACCTCTTAGATCTGCACGGGGTTAGTGTTGGATGCTGGACGATGAAAACTGAGGGATAATGTTTGTTAATGGCCACCATCATCCCTCTTTACTCACACGGTCAAAGTCTGCTTTGAAAGGAAGCTAAGCATCGTATATTTGGTGGCAAATTATTCCAGTCTGAAGGAGCTTCGAACATAAATGAGCTCTGGGAGCTGAATACAGACTGTGGTGCAGATTTAGATATGAGCAGCCCCTGAACATGTCTCCTTGTATTGAGCATTCAGATTATATGGCTTCATGGAGCTATAACCTGGTACTGGATGATCATATATCTGTTGAGAGTAGATGTGGCCCCCCAGGTCTGTAGAGCCCCTGATGGTGGCAGTACTCCGGGGGTCAGATGCTGGGTCTCTCTCAGATCTGCATGCTGCTCAGCTGCCCGCAGCCCCTCCTGTTTTAATGTCCTGACTCTGATGACTCGCTGTGATGCTAACCTCCGGAGACGGGGTGTCGCACTGAAATATGTCCCCACTGTGATTTTTACCCCCTGCGACAAAGACCAGCAGACTCAGGGCCAGTTTGGTCCCACAGGAAATAAGACTTATTATATATTTTACCATCAGACTTACAATCATAAGCAGTATTTCATCTCATTGTAAGCTCCTCTTCTTGTTGTTGTTGTTGTTGTTGTTGTTGTTGTTGTTGTTGTTTGTTTTGCTTTATTCTACTACATTTACTCAACTATTGAACTTTACAAGCATTGACACATTTGTACTCCACTTTCCATTTAATGCACCCTCATACCGTACTTCTGATCTGTAATAATTCAGGACATTTACTTGTAGTGATTAAAGCCAGAGTATTTGTACTTGTACTAAAGTCATCTGGTTCTCCAGGCGTTCTGCGGACCGCTGTGCCCGACATGGACAGGGAAACCCGGGATGAATATGTGGTGGAGCTGCAGGCCAGAGATATGGGGGGGCATCAGGGGGGCCTGTCAGGGACGACCACCATCACTGTCAGGCTGAGCGACGTCAACGACAACCCCCCCCACTTCAGGAGGAGTAAGCATAATGATGAGGATGATGAGGATGATGACATCAGACTCAGATGTGCTGTCATCTCACATCAGTATTAGCTCAGCGTTCAGTCAGGTTTAAGTTTGCCCAGCATCACTGCCTCTCCACTCACAACAAGACAAACACTGAGGCGATAAATACAGAAACACAGCATGACAATCACAAGGCAATACGTTCAAAACCCTCTAATGTTTATTATATCTGGGATTAATCTCACTTTCATTTCAAGAGGAGGAGGAAAGAGGCCGATAAATGCTAATGCTCTACAAGAGACCTCCTCAATCAGGAGGAACTGCAGCTTCAGAGAGGATGCAGATACAGAAACTCATGCAGAAACATCTGCAGCAGCTCTTCAACACATGCAGCATCTAGAGAACATTCAGCAGAGGAAACATGAGCAGTTTACTAAAAGCTGCAGAAACCAAACGCTGCAAGAAGCTCCAACACAACGGAGACCAGGGGACACTAAAGAGAGACGCACACAGCTGGAGACCAGGGGACACTAAAGAGAGACGCACACAGCTGTAGACCAGGGGACACTACAGAGAGACGCACACAGCTGGAGACCAGGGGACACTAAAGAGAGACGCACACAGCTGGAGACCAGGGGACACTAAAGAGAGACGCACACAGCTGTAGACCAGGGGACACTAAAGAGAGGCGCACACAGCTGGAGACCAGGGGACACTAAAGAGAGACGCACACAGCTGGAGACCAGGGGACACTAAAGAGAGACGCACACAGCTGGAGACCAGGGGACACTAAAGAGAGACGCACACAACTGGAGACCAGGGGACACTACAGAGAGACGCACACAGCTGGAGACCAGGGGACACTAAAGAGAGACGCACACAGCTGGAGACCAGGGGACACTAAAGAGAGACGCACACAGCGGGAGACCAGGGGACACTAAAGAGAGACGCACACAGCTGGAGACCAGGGGACACTAAAGAGAGACGCACACAGCTGGAGACCAGGGGACACTAAAGAGAGACGCACACAGCGGGAGACCAGGGGACACTAAAGAGAGACGCACACAGCTGGGGACCAGGGGACACTAAAGAGAGACGCACACAGCTGGAGACCAGGGGACACTAAAGAGAGACGCACACAGCGGGAGACCAGGGGACACTAAAGAGAGACGCACACAGCTGGAGACCAGGGGACACTAAAGAGAGACGCACACAGCTGGAGACCAGGGGACACTAAAGAGAGACGCACACAGCGGGAGACCAGGGGACACTAAAGAGAGACGCACACAGCTGGAGACCAGGGGACACTAAAGAGAGACGCACACAGCTGGAGACCAGGGGACACTAAAGAGAGACGCACACAGCGGGAGACCAGGGGACACTAAAGAGAGACGCACACAGCTGTGTTAGTCAGCCAGCTCTGCTTTCAATCCACCAGTGTGGTATTTACTGACTGTATGTGGTAAACCAAACGTTAGCATCTCTTCAGTGAGTGTGATCCTGGCTCCCCCTCAGACCCCCCTCCTCTCTGCAGACTCTGATTGGGTGATGAAACCTGCTGCAACAGCAGACTGCTTTAGACCCAGCAGTTTAACTTCCTGTCACTCCTATCTAAACTTTACCACCAGTCAGAGTGGACACACACACACACACACACACACACACACACACACACACACACACACACACACACACACACACACACACACACACACACACACAAACACACACACACACACACACACACACACACACACACACACACACACACACACACACACACACACACACACACACACAAACACACACACACACACACACACAAACACACACACACTCTAAATGAGTGAAAGATCATGTCCGCTGTTTTTCCCTGTTCCATGTTATCAATATTTCATCCTAGAGTTCGATGCTTTCTGCTCCAACAGACAGCAGTGTAGGAGCCTCTCTATAACACACTTCTCACCTCCTCCTCCTCCTCCTCCTCCTCCTCCTCCTCCTCCTCCTCCTCCTCCTCCTCTCTACATAAGAGTTGACCCTCAGCCTCAACCTCGGTCAGACATTTACTTTATTAATAAAAAGCGATCAAATCCACATTGCCTTGAGGAGTTGGGGGGGGGGGGTCTCCCTGTCAGAGATCCTGTGAAAGATGCATTCAAAGCCAGTTGTAAACCTCATCACTCATTGGAGATCTTCCAAAAGAATACCCCCTACAGGAATCCCCTGGCTCTGTTAGACCTGATCCTGCTGCAGTGAGAGGGCCACAGAGGAACAGCATTAGAGAGAGAATACCCCCCTCTGCGGGTATGACCAAACAGAGAATACCCTCCCCCCCCCCATGCATCATGTCTAATGACCAAGCATCGACCCCCCCTGCAGGCTCCTGGTCCTTCTCGGTGTCGGAGCTGGCGGCCCCGGGGGTGGAGGTGGGTCGGCTGACAGCCTCGGACCCTGATTTGGGGGAGAACGCCATTCTGGAGTTCACCATCCTGGACACTGAGGAGGGGGGGATCTTCAACATCTCAGGGAGGGAGCAGGAGGCCATCGTCACGCTCAACAAGGTGAGACCCTGTTTCCTCTCCTCACCTCCTCTCCTCATCTCCTCTCCTCCTCTCCTGACCTCCTCTCCTCACCTCCTTACCTCCTCTCCTCACCTCCTTACCTCCTCTCCTCATCTCCTAACCTCCTCTCCTGACCTCCTCTCCTCACCTCCTAACCTCCTCTCCTCACCTCCTCACCTCCTCTCCTCATCTCCTCTCCTCCTCTCCTGACCTCCTCTCCTCACCTCCTTACCTCCTCTCCTCACCTCCTTACCTCCTCTCCTCATCTCCTAACCTCCTCTCCTGACCTCCTCTCCTCACCTCCTAACCTCCTCTCCTCACCTCCTCTCCTAATCTCCTCTCCTCCTCTCCTGACCTCCTCTCCTCATCTCCTCCTCTCCTAACCTCCTCTCCTCCTCTCCTTACCTCCTCTCCTCACCTCCTCTCCTCATCTCCTCTCCTCCTCTCCTGACCTCCTCTCCTCATCTCCTCCTCTCCTAACCTCCTCTCCTCCTCTCCTCCTCTCCTTACCTCCTCTCCTCACCTCCTCACCTCTCTCCTCATCTCCTCTCCTCCTCTCCTGACCTCCTCTCCTCATCTCCTCCTCTCCTAACCTCCTCTCCTCCTCTCCTTACCTCCTCTCCTCACCTCCTAACCTCCTCTCCTGACCTCCTCTCCTCACCTCCTAACCTCCTCTCCTCACCTCCTCACCTCCTCTCCTCATCTCCTCTCCTCCTCTCCTCACCTCCTCACCTCCTCTCCTCATCTCCTCTCCTCCTCTCCTCACCTCCTCACCTCCTCTCCTCACCTCCTCTCCTCATCTCCTCCTCTCCTAACCTCCTCTCCTCCTCTCCTCCTCTCCTTACCTCCTCTCCTCACCTCCTTACCTCCTCTCCTCATCTCCTAACCTCCTCTCCTGACCTCCTCTCCTCACCTCCTAACCTCCTCTCCTCACCTCCTCTCCTAATCTCCTCTCCTCCTCTCCTGACCTCCTCTCCTCATCTCCTCCTCTCCTAACCTCCTCTCCTCCTCTCCTTACCTCCTCTCCTCACCTCCTCTCCTCATCTCCTCTCCTCCTCTCCTGACCTCCTCTCCTCATCTCCTCCTCTCCTAACCTCCTCTCCTCCTCTCCTTACCTCCTCTCCTCACCTCCTCACCTCCTCTCCTCATCTCCTCTCCTCCTCTCCTGACCTCCTCTCCTCATCTCCTCCTCTCCTAACCTCCTCTCCTCCTCTCCTTACCTCCTCTCCTCACCTCCTAACCTCCTCTCCTGACCTCCTCTCCTCACCTCCTAACCTCCTCTCCTCACCTCCTCACCTCCTCTCCTCATCTCCTCTCCTCCTCTCCTCACCTCCTCTCCTCACCTCCTCACCTCTTATTTTATTTTGAAGTGTGTTTCGTACCCTGTGTGAACCTGTCCTGTTTTTCCTCTTCTCTGTTGCTGCTTAAACACTTGAATTTCGGGATTACTAAAGGTACATCTTATCTCTCCTCACCTCCTAACCTCCTCTCCTGACCTCCTCTCTTAACCTCCTCTCCTTACCTCCTCTCTTCACCTCCTCTCCTGACCCCCTCTCCTAACCTCCTCTCCTCACTTCCTTACCTCCTAAGGTAAATCTCAGGGAATATTCCAGCTTTCAGTTTATCATATATAAAGTTTCCCCCCCCCCTCAGCTGCTGGACTACGAGACCCGTAACTCGTACACCTTCTCAGTGGAGGTGACCAACCCCCTGCTGGACCCCCGGTTCCTGAGGAAGGGCCCCTTCAAGGACCAGGCCACTGTGAGGGTCTCGGTGCTGAACGCTGACGAGCCCCCCCGCTTCTCCCAGACCCGATACCACCTGGACGTGTCGGAAAACTGTCCCCCCATCTGCTCCGTGGGGCGGGTCAGTGCCGTGGACCCCGACACCGGGCAGAGCTCCAACATTAGGTCTGAGCATTTATATCACTGAGGCGGTACCACTGAGGCGGTACCACTGAGGCGGTATCAGAGGCGGTATCATAGGAGGTATCAGAGGCGGTATCAGTGGCGGTATCACTGAGCCGATACCACTGAGCAGGTATCACTGAGCAGGTATCACTGAGGTAGAATCACTGAGGCGGTATCACTGAGGCGGTATCACTGAGGCAGTATCACTGAGCAGGTATCACTGAGCAGGTATCACTGAGGTAGAATCACTGAGGCGGTATCACTGAGGCGGTATCACTGAGGCGGTATCACTGAGGCGGTATCACTGAGGCAGTATCACTGAGCAGGTATCACTGAGGTAGAATCACTGAGGCGGTATCACTGAGGCGGTATCACTGAGCCGGTATCACTGAGCCGGTATCACTGAGGTAGAATCACTGAGGCGGTATCACTGAGGCGGAATCACTGAGGCGGTATCACTGAGGCGGTATCACTGAGGTAGAATCACTGAGGCGGTATCAGAGGCGATATCATAGGCGGCATCATAGGAGGTATCAGAGGCGGTATCACTGAGCCGGTATCACTGAGGTAGAATCACTGAGCCGGTATCACTGAGCTCGTATCACTGAGGCGGTATCACTGAGCTCGTATCACTGAGGCGGAATCACTGAGGCGGTATCACTGAGCTCGTATCACTGAGCCGGTATCACTGAGGCGGTATCACTGAGGCGGTATCACTGAGGCGGAATCACTGAGGCGGTATCACTGAGGCGGTATCACTGAGGCGGTATCACTGAGGCGGAATCACTGAGGCGGTATCACTGAGGCGGTATCACTGAGGCGGAATCACTGAGCCGGTATCACTGAGGCGGTATCACTGAGGCGGTATCACTGAGGCGGAATCACTGAGGCGGTATCACTGAGGCGGTATCACTGAGGCGGAATCACTGAGGCGGAATCACTGAGGCGGTATCACGGAGCCGGTATCACTGAGGCGGTATCACTGAGGCGGTATCACTGAGCAGGTATCACTGAGCCGGTATCACTGAGCCGGTATCACTGAGCAGGTATCACTGAGCCGGTATCACTGAGCCGGTATCACTGAGGCGGTATCACTGAGCCGGTATCACTGAGCCGGTATCACTGAGGCGGAATCACTGAGGCGGTATCACTGAGGCGGTATCACTGAGCCGGTATCACTGAGGCGGTATCACTGAGCCGGTATCACTGAGGCGGAATCACTGAGGCGGTATCACTGAGCCGGTATCACTGAGCCGGTATCACTGAGCCGGTATCACTGAGCCGGTATTCAGAGTTTTTTCTGAAAATCTCAAAATTCGAACTAAATGTTAACATTTTCTAAAAATGTCCAAACTCTGAATTTCAGGATTCCGTTTTTCTTCAGAAAATCTCAAAATGTTGGATTTTTTCATAAATTCTGATCTCAGTATTCTGACTTTCTAAAAATGAAATGTGTCTGAATGGACCAGATGGTCCCGCTTAAAAGACTGTGTGGTGATGGCCCTCCTTCCGTCTTCCCGCTCCAGGTTCTCCATCGACCCTCAGTCGGACCCGGCGGCTTTGTTCAGGATCTCCTCAGAGTCGGGCTTCATTAGCACCGTGATGGAGCTGGACCGCGAGCAGGAGCAGTGGCACAACGTCACCGTCATCGCCACGCAGCGCGGTACGCTCACACAGTTCCCCCTGAGCGCCGCCTGCAGGCTGCAGCGCTCAGCCTGCCGTACGGTGAGGGTTTAACCTCCTCTTCCTCTTCCTCATCCTCCAGACAATCCCGAACTGGTGTCCCGGATCGTGGTTGCCATAGAGACGCTGGACCAGAACGACAACGCTCCGGAGCTGGACCGACTGTACTCCACCTCCGTCTGCGACTCCAGCCCCCCCGGACAAGTGAGGCTCCGTCAGATCCTCACTTTGGATTTGATGTCACTTCCTATCCCGTCTCCCGCCCCTGCAGGTTTATTTGGTTTAAGACAGCGGAGGGGGACTCGCATCACATCTGTTCAGGTCCCCTCTCATCCCGTCTCCCGCCCCTGCAGGTGGATGTGTTTGATTCTGTTGTTGAGACAGAATCCCATGGAGCTGAATGGTACTGGTAATGGAAAGCTGGTGGTGCCGGCAGCGTTCAAACAGAGCCTTCATATCATATCCCAGTGCAGTCCCAGTACAGCCCCAGTGTAGTCCCAGTACAGCCCCAGTGTAGTCCCAGTGTAGTCCCAGTACAGCCCCAGTGTAGTCCCAGTACAGCCCCAGTGTAGTCCCAGTGTAGTCCCAGTGCAGTCCCAGTACAGCCCCAGTGCAGTCCCAGTGTAGTCCCAGTGTAGTCCCAGTGCAGCCCCAGTGTAGTCCCAGTACAGCCCCAGTGTAGTCCCAGTACAGCCCCAGTGTAGTCCCAGTGCAGTCCCAGTGCAGTCCCAGTGTAGTCCCAGTGCAGTCCCAGTGTAGTCCCAGTGCAGTCCCAGTACAGCCCCAGTGTAGTCCCAGTACAGCCCCAGTGTAGTCCCAGTGCAGTCCCAGTGCAGTCCCAGTGTAGTCCCAGTGCAGTCCCAGTACAGCCCCAGTGTAGTCCCAGTACAGCCCCAGTGTAGTCCCAGTGCAGTCCCAGTGTAGTCCCAGTGTAGTCCCAGTGCAGTCCCAGTGTAGTCCCAGTGTAGTCCCAGTGCAGTCCCAGTACAGCCCCAGTGTAGTCCCAGTACAGCCCCAGTGTAGTCCCAGTGTAGTCCCAGTGTAGTCCCAGTACAGCCCCAGTGTAGTCCCAGTGTAGTCCCAGTGTAGTCCCAGTACAGCCCCAGTGTAGTCCCAGTACAGCCCCAGTGTAGTCCCAGTACAGCCCCAGTGTAGTCCCAGTACAGCCCCAGTGTAGTCCCAGTGTAGTCCCAGTGTAGTCCCAGTACAGCCCCAGTGTAGTCCCAGTACAGCCCCAGTGTAGTCCCAGTACAGCCCCAGTGTAGTCCCAGTACAGCCCCAGTGTAGTCCCAGTACAGCCCCAGTGTAGTCCCAGTACAGCCCCAGTGTAGTCCTAGTACAGCCCCAGTGTAGTCCCAGTGTAGTCCCAGTGTAGTCCCAGTACAGCCCCAGTGTAGTCCCAGTACAGCCCCAGTGTAGTCCCAGTACAGCCCCAGTGTAGTCCCAGTACAGCCCCAGTGTAGTCCCAGTACAGCCCCAGTGTAGTCCCAGTACAGCCCCAGTGTAGTCCCAGTACAGCCCCAGTGTAGTCCCAGTACAGCCCCAGTGTAGTCCCAGTACAGCCCCAGTGTAGTCCCAGTACAGCCCCAGTGTAGTCCCAGTACAGCCCCAGTGTAGTCCCAGTACAGCCCCAGTGTAGTCCCAGTACAGCCCCAGTGTAGTCCCAGTACAGCCCCAGTGTAGTCCCAGTACAGCCCCAGTGTAGTCCCAGCCTCCAACACAAACCTGTTCTTATTGTTCATTATTGGTTCGAAGCTCGATAGCTGAAAGGCGCGGCTGCAGGTAGAATACAGAGTAATGGTGTACCTGTGTGATGTGTCTGCAGGTGATCCAGGTCCTGAGAGCTCTGGACAGAGACCAGGGGGGACAAGATGTCCCGATCCACTTCAGCTTCCCCACCGAGTCCAGCATGGCCCTGAACCTGAGCCTCAGGGAGAGTGGAGGTGATGACTTTTTCTCAAAGTCCTAAAATCATATTTTCAGTAAAAAACCAAAAAATGGTTTTACTTTTTCCTGAAAATCTCAGAGTGTGTGTGTGTGTGTGTGTGTGTGTGTGTGTGTGTGACGTGTCGCTCTCGTCCTCAGGTGAGACAGCCAGCCTGGTGCTCCAGTCACCCCTGCAGACCCTCCCTGGCTCCCACCCCCCCCTGCTGGTTCCAGTGGTGTTGCGTGACGGGGCGTCCGGCCTCACCCACACCAGCACGGTGACGGTCACCGTGTGTCGCTGCCTGCAGGGGGGCATGCATACGGAGGAGCGGGGGCTGGGGGGTGGGTGGGAGAAACACACAGTGTGCCTCCCCCTGAACTCCCCCTCACCCTCCCTCATCTTCAGCCTGGTCACCTTCCTCGCCATGCTGGCCTGCGTCACCACACTGCTGGGTACGGAGACTCCCCCAGAGACCTGATGTCCCAGAGGACAGACCGTCCAGCTGTGTGTGTGTGTGTGTGTGTGTGTGTGTGTGTGTGTGTGTGTCAGGAGGCTGTCAGCTTCCTGCAGCTGCTCATGTGTGTGTGTTTTGCCCCCCAGTGATGTGTGCGCTCTCGCTGTCATTGCGCCATCAGAAGCGAGACCCCCGCTCCCCCTTCGAGGAGGACGATGTCAGGGAGAACATCATATCCTACGATGACGAGGGGGGGGGCGAGGCTGACACGGCAGCCTTTGACATCACAGCGCTGCAGAGCCTGCAGAGGGTGCCCCCCCGGAGCATGTGAGCCCCCCCCAAGATATTTACATTAATAAAGTGTGTGTGTGTGAGCCCCCCCCTCAAATATAATGATATAATTCCATGCGGTGTGTCTGACTGTGTGCACCCCCCCCCTGCAGATGGTACACGCAGCCAAACCCTGCCAGGTCCCGGACGTACAGCTGGAGTCGGCCCCCACGCCCCGGCCTGATCCCCCTCCAGAGGCCTGGCTCGGCCCCCATGTACGGCCCGCTCTGCCTCGGACTCCACACCCTGCCCGTCCTCAGGGACCACCCAGCAGGGGGGGCGCTGGAGCGGGGGCTGCTGCTTGCACAGCTGACCTCCGGGTTCAACGGCGGCTACAGCTTCCCGGGGATCCAGAACCAGAGACCCTTCCAGTCCCTGCTCTCTCCTGGGGGGGGCTTGGCTGGTTATGGATCAGAGAGTCTGCTGCAGAAGGTCCCCGATAGACGAGAGTGGGGGGGGACTGTTGACCTTCAAGAGAAGCAGGATCTCGCAAAGGTGAGATCATACTGAAGATGAGCAGGGTGATAGGTCTGTGCTGGTCCCTGAACACAGCATCTCACTGGTCCAAGCACGGTCACATGACTCCACCACCGCTAAGCTAAAGGAGGCTAATGCTGGGCGTGAAGACGTTTAGTCTTCTCCTTAAGACTCCTGTTAGCTTGTGCCACAGACCTTCAGAACACATTCAGAAACGGAAACCAGGAGCACGCAAAGGTCAGAGTTTGTACGAACAGATAGAAGCTGCAAAGAACAAAAACACGCCAGAGGGTTAGAGTTATGGAAGCATGGGAATAATAATATCCAGTGATATTCATGAACAAATATACCTTACTGATTCACCAGAGCAAGATGCTAAATATAAACACCTTTACAGAATAAGATGTGACCTTTTAAAGAAAGTACAAACATGCAAACGGTCAGAAAATCCATTTGCTAAACCTCAAAACCCTTGTCCTTGCGAAAAGACTTGATGCTAAATGTAAACATGCAGAGTAAGCCACGTCGACGCCATGTTGCAAAACCACCCAAAAGAGCTGAAAAGCAACTAAAATACAGAGAAACATACAACACGGAGTAAAAGATGCAACACGCAACTCCTCTGCAGAATAGATTTTAAGAAACTCAAAATACTAAAAGAAATCTGAACATGGTCAAAAAACCTATTTGCGGGGGCGTGGTTATGACACCGACCTAAGCACACGTCTTTCTGTGAGCTCCTGGAGAGATTCTTGTAAAATCCTGTACATTTTCCTTTAACTGCATGAACAGTGATAACTATCATTTGCGGCGACTTGTTTTTGTACACCCGCGACAATATGCCGACAAAGAAAGCACAAAACAAATCTAAAGCACACTTTTCTCCGAGTGACGAAGAGGAGGTCTCAGATGCTAACAGCCTAGCTTACTCAACAGGTGAAGCTAGCCAGGTGTGTCACGGAGACGTGGATGCTGGAGGGGCCCACAACATGGACATTATTCAGATACTCGATGGGATTAGAAATGACTTTTCCACAAAGACTGATATGGTCCTGAAAGCAATCCAAGACGTTAAGAGGGACGTGCAGGACTTCTCGGCTCGCATGGATGAAGCAGTAGTGCGCATCAGCAGCGTAGAGGACCCAGTTAACTCAGAGAAAGGCAAGACTGATGCGCTGGTTAAACAAGTTACTCTCCTCACGAACAAACTCGACGAGCTTGAAAACCGCTCTCGCCGATCCAACCTGCGACTAGTTAACGTACCGGAGAAGATGGAAGGAAATGATGCGGTGGCTTTCCTGGAGAAGTGGCTCCCCGAAGCGCTGGGACCAGAGGCATTCCCAAGACAACCTCTCATCGAAAGAGCACACAGGTTGCCCGGCCGGACGCCACCTAATCGATCGACCAGACCGAGGATCCTCATCGTGAAGTTTTTAAACTTCCAGGATAAAGTTCGGGTGATGAGAGCAGCCAGGGCCAAAGGCAAAGTCATCTGCGGCGGTCAGGAGATCCTGTTCTTCCCGGATCTTTCTACGGAGCTCCACCGACGCAGGAGGGGTTTCGACCGGGTAAAACAACAACTGTTATCAATGAACATACGGTACGGAATAATTTACCCAGCTAAGCTACGAGTGACGTCTGATGGTCAATCACGTGAGTTTGAAACCCCTGCAGATGCTGAAAGATTCATCCAAGGTTTACAAAACACAAAGGACTCGTAGAGTAATTAGAATGATCTGCTGTATCCTTCAGGATCCGCTTATCTATAGTTTGATGGTGCGGGCTTTAAGAGCCAGTAACACACGTGTGAAATGGTAACGCACTCTTTTATTTTGTCTCTGTTGTTTTGAGGAGAACCTTCTGTTTTGTTTATATCATTTGAATATCATCTATATCATTCTTCAGTCCCCTCAGATATAATGGGTTCTTCATGTACTTTATCTAGAGACTGCCATGCGCCCTGTTTAAGCTGGCTTTCATTTGTTTATTAGAGGAGTGTGTATTCACTATACTGTCGGCTTTCCTAGATGAGAGCTAAACTGCAAGAAAATCTATGATGAACAATCTGTTTGTGTAGATTATATACTTTTGCCAGGAACACAAATGTCTTGTTAGTTTTGTTTAATTCTGTCATGAATGTTAGGTCTTTCCGAGAACCAGCACCTTATCGTGGTGGAGAGGTTTGTGTGCCCCGATGAACCTGGGGGCTGTGTTGTCTGGAACCTTGTGTTCCTGGTAGGGTCTCCCATGGCAAATTGGTCTCAGGTAAGGGGCCAGACTAAGATTGGTTCAAAAAGACTCCATGAATAACACAATTGGAAGCGAGGATACCCGGCCCGGAGGAAGCCCGGGGTCCCGTTCTGCAGCCCGGCCCAGAAGGAGGACTCATCAGCGAGCGTCTGGTGGCCGGGCTTGCCACGGAGCCACCAGCCCGAAAAAGCAACGTGGGCAACACCTCCGCTTCTCCGTCCCGCGGGCCCACCACCTACGGGAAACAACGATGGGGTCGGGTGCGCTGCCAGAAGGGTGGCAGTGAAAGCAGAGGGTCTCAACGGACCAGACTCAGGCGACAGAAGTTGGCTTTGGGGACGTGGAATGTCACCTCTCTGGGGGGGAAGGAGACGGAGCTTGTGCGGGAGGTGGAGCGTTACCAGTTGGATCTGGTGGGGCTCACCTCTACGCACAGCGTCGGCTCTGGAACCTTACTTCTGGATAGGGGTTGGACTCTATTCTTCTCCGGAGTTGCCCAAGGTGTGAGGCGCCGAGCGGGTGTGGGGATACTCACAAGCCCCCGGTTGAGTGCCGCTTTGTTGGAGTTTACCCCAGTGGACGAGAGGGTCGCCTCCCTACGCCTGCGGGTCATGGGGGGGGGAAACTCTGACTGTTGTGTGTGCTTATGCACCAAACAGCAGTTCAGAGTATTCGGCCTTCTTGGAGACCCTGAAAGAAGTCCTGTATGGGGCTCCTGAAGGGGACTCCTTAGTTTTGCTGGGAGACTTCAACGCATACGTGGGCAATGAGGGAGACACTTGGAGGGGCGGGATTGGGAGGAACGGCCCCCCTGATCTGAACCGGAGTGGTGGTTTGTTCCTGGACTTCTGTGCTCGTCATGGATTGGCCATAACAAACACCATGTTCGAACATAAGGATGCTCATAAGTGTACGTGGTACCAGAGCACCCTAGGCAGAAGGTCCATGATCGATTTTGTTATCGTATCATCGGATCTGAGGCCGCATGTTTTGGACACTCGGGTGAAGAGAGGGGCGGAGTTGTCAACTGATCACCATCTGGTGGTGAGTTGGGTCGAGTGGCGGGGGAAGCCTCTGGACAGACCTGGTAAGCCCAAACGTGTAGTGCGGGTGAACTGGGAACGTCTGGAGGAGTCCCATGTCCAGGAGGCCTTCAACTCACACCTCTGGCGGAGCTTTTCAGGCATCCCTGTGGAGGCTGGGGACATTGAACCAGAGTGGGCGGTGTTCAAAGCCTCTATTGCCGAAGCTGCGGCAGGGAGCTGTGGTCTCAAGGTCTTAGGTGCCTCAAGGGGCGGTAACCCTCGAACCTCCTAGTACACACTGGCGGTCAGGGAAGCCGTCCGACTGAAGAAGGAGGCCTTCCGGGATATGTTATCCCTGGGTACTCCTGATGCAGTTGCAAGGTATCGACGGGCCCGAAGGGCAGCAGCCTCAGCCGTTGCCAACGCAAAGCAGCGAGTGTGGGAGAAGTTCGGAGAAGCCATGGAGAAGGACTTTCGGTCAAAGTTGTTCTGGAAAACCGTCCGACACCTCAGGAGGGGGAAGCAGGGAACCATCCGAGCTGTGTACAGTAAGGATGGGACGCTGTTGACCTCAACTGATAGGGTGGAAGGAGCACTTTGAGGAACTCCTGAATCCGACAACTCCGCCCTCTATGTTAGAGGCGGAGCTGGAGTATGGAGGGGGATCAACTCCAATCTCACGGGGGGAAGTCACTGAGGTAGTTAAACAGCTCCACAGTGGCAAAGCCCCGGGGGTGGATGAGATCCGCCCAGAAATGCTGAAGGTTCTGGGTGTTGAGGGACTGTCATGGTTGACACGTCTCATGGAACGACGGACCAGCTTTTCACTCTCAAAGGATCCTGGAGGGGGCCTGGGAGTACGCTCATCCGGTCTACATGTGCTTTGTGGATTTGGAGAAGGCGTATGACCGGGTTCCCAGGGAGATACTGTGGGAGGTGCTGCGGGAGTATGGGGTGAGGGGGTCTCTACTCAGGGCCATCCAATCTCTGTACTCCCAAAGCGAGAGCTGTGTCCGGGTCCTCGGCAGCACGTCCGACCGATTTTCGGTGAGGGTTGGCCTCCGCCAGGGCTGCGCTTTGTCACCAATCCTGTTTGTGATATTCATGGACAGGATTTCGAGGCGTAGTCATGGGGGAGGGGGTCTGCAGTTCGGTGGGCTAAGGATTGCACCACTGCTTTTTGCAGATGATGTGGTCCTAATGGTTTCATCGGTCTGTGACCGTCAGCACTCACTGGATCGGTTCGCGGCCGAGTGTGAAGCGGCTGGGATGAGGATCAGCACCTCCAAATCTGAGGCCATGGTTCTCAGCAGGAAACCGATGGATTGTCCACTCCAGGTAGGGAATGAAGCCTTACCCCAAGTGAAGGAGTTCAAGTATCTCGGGGTCTTGTTCTCGAGTGAGGGAACAATGGAGCGTGAGATGGGCCGGAGGATCGGAGCAGCGGGAGCGGTACTGCAGTCGCTTTACCGCACCGCTGTGAGGAAAAGAGAGCTGAGCCAGAAGGCAAAGCTCTCTGTCTACCGGGCCATCTTCGTTCCTACCCTCACCTATGGTCATGAAGGATGGGTCAGGACCGAAAGAACCAGATCGCGGATACAAGCGGCCGAAATGGGATTTCTCCGCAGGGTGGCTGGCATCTCCCTTAGGGATAAGGTGAGAAGTTCAGTCATCCGGGAGGGACTCGGAGTAGAACCGCTGCTCCTTCGCGTTGAAAGGAGCCAGTTGAGGTGGTTCGGGCACCTAGTGAGGATGCCATCTGGGCGCCTCCCTAGGGAGGTGTTCCAGGCACGTCCAGCTGGGAAGAGACCGAGGGGTAGACCTAGGACCAGGTGGAGGGGTTATATCTCTTCGCTGGCCTGGGAGCGCCTTGGAATCCCCCAGTCAGAGCTGGTTGATGTGGCCAGGGAAAGGAAAGTTTGGGGCTCTCTGCTGGAGCTGTTACCTCCGCGACCCTGACGGAAAAGCGGGAGAAGATGGATGGATGGACGGATGGATGGACGGATGGATGGATGGTTTGGATTAGCTGCTCCCTTGGTTACACTGGAACAGTGTGTGCACTTAACTGCACCCCAAGGTCAGGGGGAGGGTGGGGGAGGGCTGTTCTGTTCAGGTTGACAGCTAAGGGGATTCTTGTAAGGCAGATTTTGAGTTTTATGTTTTTTTCTGTATTGTTTACAACATGTTGCACTTTGCTGGCGCACTCCCAATACAACACAGGGATATCCAACAGGTTTGCCAACAACTAAAAGATGATGCTATGCTGCACAAACTAGTGCATTATTAAGATTAGATGACTTCGAATAAGAACTTTAAATTTACTTCGTGGAACGTTAGAGGGATGGTAAAATTGACTAAATTAAAACAGGTTATTACCAGACTCAAACAACTTGAGTCTTCAATAGTGTTTATTCAGGAGACTCATTTACTCAAAGAGGACTTGGTGAAAATACGTAGGAGATGGCCAGGCAAAGTGCTAGCATCCTGTTTCCCTTCTCATTCGAGAGGGGTTATGGTGTTAATTCATAACTCAGTGCCTTTCCAGGTAAACAACACTATTTATGATAAAGCTGGTAGATTTTTGGTGGTTCAAGGAACTCTCCTGAGAGAAAATACCAATTTGATTAATGCTCATGGCCCCAATGATGATAACCCATCATTTGTTGAAAATGTATTTCTGTTGATGGCCACCCTCCCTGGTAAGATAATATTGGCTGGTGACTTAAATTGTGCTCTAGAATCGGAGCTGGATCGCTCGTCAGGGGTGGATTCATCCCATTCACGATCTAGAAAAAAAATTCAACAATATATCTGTATGTATCTGACCCCCCCTCTCTTGTTTACAGATGAGTCCAGCAGAGATAGAGTTGCCCCCCCCCTCCGCTGTGACCCTCGGCAGCTTCATGAACTCCCACAGCTCCTCCTCCTCTCATCCGGGGGGCCGGCGGGGGTCCAATCAGACTCAGATCAGCACCGACTCCTCCATCCGCTCAGAGCCCCCCCCTGCCACCCCCCTGGTGCACACTGACTCCTACAGCATTGTGGGGTCTTTGAGCGCCAGCCGGGGGGGGGCGTGTCTGGGGGGGGGGCAACCGGTGGGAGCGACTCTACTGAGCATGTGCAGACCAAGGAAGGACTTTCCGCCTTTACCTGAGGGGGGTACAGCCCCCCCGCAGCCCCTCCCTATGGAAGAGCTCCTGAACATCCGGTTGGACCAGCTGACCTCAGACCCCTCGCTGCCCCCCTACGACTCCCTGCAGACCTACAAGTTCGAGGGGCGGGAATCCAGAGCCGAGAGCCTCAGCTCATTGGAGAGTGACGGGGGGAGGGCGGAGCCGGCGGGGCAGGGGGCGGGAGGCATGGAGGAGCTGAACCTGAAGTTTCAGAGGCTGGTGGAGATCATCCGGGAGAGGGAGGGGGAGACTGGGGGGGAGACGCCTCAAAAACTGATCGGAGAGGAGAAGGAGCCGCAGAGATGGGACTTCTAGAAACTGTCAGAGCTGCAGATCTACCGGTCTCTCTGAGGTCTCTCTGAGGTCTCTCTGAGATCACTCTGAGTTCTCTCTGAGTCTCTCTGAGGTCACTCTCTGAGGTCTCTCTGAGGTCTCTCTGAGGTCTCTCTGAGGTCTCTCTGAGGTCACTCTCTGAGGTCCTCTGAGGTCACTCTCTGAGGTCTCTTGAGGTCTCTCTGAGGTCTCTCTGAGGTCCTCTCTGAGGCCCACTCTGAGGTCTCTCTGAGGTCACTCTGAGGACACTCTCTGAGGTCTCTTCTGAGGTCATCTGAGGACACTCTCTGAGGTCACTCTCTGAGGCTCTCTGAGGTCACTCTGAGGTCACTCTGAGGTCTCTCTGAGGTCACTCTCTGAGGTCTCTCTGAGGTCACTCTGAGGTCACTCTGAGGTCTCTCTGAGGTCACTTGAGGTCACTCTGAGGACACTCTGTGGTCACTCAGAGGACACTCTGACGTCACTCTGAGGACACTCTGAGGACACTCTGAGGTCTCTCTGAGGACACTCTGAGGTCTCTCTGTGGTCACTCTGAGGACACTCTGAGGTCTCTCTGAGGACACTCTGAGGTTCCAGCTGATGGTGGGATCAGTGCACTCTGTACATCGCCCCCCCTCCCCAGCTGATGGTGGGATCAGTGCACTCTGTACATCACACCCCCACACCACACACACACACACACACACACACACACACACTGTGTTTGCATATGGATCTGTCACTTTTCACACCCCCAGACATGAATAATGCACTCGGCTCTCTCTCACAGTTCACGTTATTAAAAATGTTCTTTTTGAAAAATGTCTTCTGAGCCCTGAAAGCTGCATTGTTAGGAAATAGGTCTCGTGAAAAATAGATCTGAGTCGGGATATATAATATTGATAGTTGAATGGAGTTCTTAGTCCTGCAGGACCACACACTCTGCAGAGACTCCAGGAAATAGTCAGCACCACAGCAGCTCACTATGCAACACAGGTAGAGATTGTGAAGTGGTCTCTGTCCAACACTGTTTTCTGATGAAGAGTAAATGGTCTGCACTAGTACATAAATAAGTCTCCTCCAGTTACTGCTCCTGAGGGGAACATCTTTCTGGGAAGGGTGGGGGTTATTAAGGTGTCCTACAGGTACTAACGCTCTGCAACATCCCAAATCTCTTCCATCAGCAGAAAGGATGCAGATATAGAAACTCAGATCAGAACTCAGAAACATCTGCAGCAGCTCTTCAACTCATGCAGCATCTAGAGAACATTCAGCAGAGGAAACATGAGCAGTTTACTGAAAGCTGCAGAAACCAAACACAGCTGCAAGAAGCTCCAACACAACGGAGACCAGGGGACACTGAAGAGAGACGCACACAGCTGGGGACCAGGGGACACTAAAGAGAGACGCACACAGCTGGGGACCAGGGGACACTAAAGAGAGACGCACACAGCTGGAGACCAGGGGACACTAAAGAGAGACGCACACAGCTAGAGACCAGGGGACACTAAAGAGAGACGCACACAGCTGGAGACCAGGGGACACTAAAGAGAGACGCACACAGCTGGAGACCAGGGGACACTAAAGAGAGACGCACACAGCTGGAGACCAGGGGACACTAAAGAGAGACGCACACAGCTGGAGACCAGGGGACACTAAAGAGAGACGCACACAGCTGGAGACCAGGGGACACTAAAGAGAGACGTACACAGCTGGAGACCAGGGGACACTAAAGAGAGACGCACACAGCTGGAGACCAGGGGACACTAAAGAGAGACGTACACAGCTGGAGACCAGGGGACACTAAAGAGAGACGCACACAGCTGGAGACCAGGGGACACTAAAGAGAGACGCACACAGCTGGAGACCAGGGGACACTAAAGAGAGACGCACACAGCTGGAGACCAGGGGACACTAAAGAGAGACGCACACAGCTGGAGACCAGGGGACACTAAAGAGAGACGCACACAGCTGGAGACCAGGGGACACTAAAGAGAGACGTACACAGCTGGAGACCAGGGGACACTAAAGAGAGACGCACACAGCTGGAGACCAGGGGACACTAAAGAGAGACGTACACAGCTGGAGACCAGGGGACACTAAAGAGAGACGCACACAGCTGGAGACCAGGGGACACTAAAGAGAGACGCACACAGCTGGAGACCAGGGGACACTGAAGAGAGACGTGTGTTTCTATATCTGCTTCGTTTCTGAAGCTGCAGAGCGTTGGCACCTGTCGGCCTCCGTAGATACCATCAACACAGGAAATTAAGCGTCTGATCTCCAGCTATTAATCTGTTGTTCTCCACCACTAATCACAGCTCTTTGTGTTCGCTCGTCTGCTGTTATCTACCCGGATTGTTTATCTGCGGCTTCACAGAGACAGAATGAGGAGGAAGGTGGGGGGGGGGGGGGGGGGCAGTTTGGTTCACAATAACTCATTTCTTATTCTCAGTCTAAGGAGGATTTTTAAAAATCCTAATTGTTTTCAATAATGTTCAACAATCACTCCTCATCCTCCTCTTCCTCTTTTTCCCCTCCTCCTCCTCCTCGTCCCCTCATACTCCTCTTCCTCGAGGCACTACAGAGAGACTCCAGGTCTTAATCACCCCGCTCTGATGAGACTGCACAGCTTTAAATCTGACAGGAAGAAGGTTGTGAGAAGAAAAGGAGGAGGAAGAGAAGATGTTGCAGGAGGAAGAAGAGGAGGAGGAGAGGGGGAAAATGGGGGAGATGTTGAAGGGTGAAGAGGAGGAGGAGGAGGAGGATTCAGCTGATGAAAGGTTTGTTCTGGGTGCTGCAGGATGATCAAGCTGCAGACGTCCGGAGCAGGATTAAATGAACAATAAACTAAAAATAGACTTTCTTTATTTCTACTTCAAAACAGTTGGACAAAAATAAAATAACGGAATTCAAATGTTTTTGAAATTCCAATGTGGAAAAGGTTTACTGGCATTCACACACTTTAAAGAGTCTGGAGGGGGGAGACAGTGCAATACTGACACCTGCAGGAAAGGACGAGCATTACATCTCAGCCGCTGGGATAAAAACAAGACAATGCAGACATTTGTGAGTGTAGCCATCTGGAGCTAAAGGAGGTTCTGGGATTGAAGAGGAAGGAAAAGAGATTGTAGTTTTTATTTTTGATTAACGGGAGAGGTTCTACATTTGTTGGAGAAGATTTAAAGGCTTTTTGTGTTTCATTGAGATGATCACTTCGCGACACCTGAAGGTATTTTTGTCAAATTTGATGCAAATATTTACTTTGATTTTTCGAAAAAGTAAACATTTCAAAATGAAAAAAAAAGAAAAAAGTCAAAATTGTGCAATTTTGAGAGAAAAGTCAGAATTCTGAGAATCCCCGAAAGACCAGGGGCTACCGTGGTGTCCCTGAGCAAGGCACCGTTCCCTATACTGGGATGGGTCAAATGCAGAAACCTCTTTTCTTCTTAAAATAGAATATGCTCAGCAGTGGGACTTGATTCGGTTTCAGACCCAAGTCCACATTGTGAGGAAAAAATCTCAACTTTTTGTGATTTTGTGTAAAAAGCAGATTTTTGGAAAAAGTCAAGATTTTGAGATTTTCAGAAGATATGTTAAAAATCTTCAGGGCAGTGGTGGCAAAGTCCATATGGACTTGGCCTGGGAACTAGAAGGTCACCAGTTTAAGTCCCTGAAAGACAAAGTGCCCCTGAGCAACACACACACACACACACACACACACACACACACACACACACATTATTGATTATTTATCATGACAAATTATTCCAGTCGAATTTTAATTTTTATTCGATTAACCATTTTACAGGGAAACCAGATATTAGACACCCAACAGCAATGATATTTATTAACAATTCATATCCCTGTGCCAGCCATCACCATGATAATAATAGTGGTAAGATCACTCTCCAGATCACTGGCTGTTTGAACTGTCAGTCATCCTGCAGCAGCCCAGTGTCTCAGAGCTGATGTGTTTGTGGTCTTTTGTCAAAAACACACAGATATTCATTCAAGACATTTCCGGTTGAAAAATACTTCAATTTTTAGTCAATAAAAAGAGTCTGATGATTTTCCAGTGGATCGATTGTCTCGTTTACTCGATCAATAACTTTGTATCATGGAAACATGAAAGACTGTCCCATGAATCCCAGATGAAGAGACGGAAACAGGTGGACATTTATTTTGAGATCTGATCAGAAGGTTCTTTTTTAATCCTGTGAGAGGCGCCCTAATAATCTGAATGAGTTACATTACACCTCTCAAATGATTCTGCAGATTGGAGCCGCCCCATATCCTGGAAGATATATATTTTCACATCTGTGTGAGTCGCTCGTCGTCTGAGAAGGACCTGTTGTAAACGCCGTCGCTCGCAGCGCCGTTCTCCTTCACCCGAGGCTCTTCTTCATCATCCTCAATTCCAGTCTGATCCTTCTTCTTCTTCCTGGGGGAGGAGGATCAGAAACAGAGTTCATACACGGGAGGATGTGAGGATGTAATCCATTACAATAACTAGTTACAGGTAAAACAAGGCAACCTAATCTGAGGATCACAATATAAAGGTAATCTGATTACTTGATGTTCCATTAGGATACATATTAATACTTTTATTAATAACAATATTAATAATACATTTTATTTGAACGCGCCTTTCTCGGCACTCAAGGACACCGTACATGGTACACACACAAAGACAATAAAAGGAACAATGGAAGTAAAAAGTAAAACAATAGACGGTGACGGAGGAAGTGATATCAAGTGGAGTAAGCACTTTTGAACAGATGTGTTTTGAACAGATGTGTTTTGAAATGGGGGAAGAATCCATGTCTCTGAGTTGGGGGGTAATGAGTTCCAGAGACGGGGAGCAGAGTGGCTGAATGCTCTGCTGCCTGTGGTGATGAGACGGGCGGAGGGGACAGACAGGTGTATGGAGGAAGAGCATCTGAGGGAGCGGGAGGGAGTGGGAACATGGAGGAGGTCGGACAGATATGGGGGGGGCGGTGTTGTGGATGGCTTTGAATTTTAACAGGAGGACTTGAATTGATTGAATACGGAACTGAACCGGGAGCCAGTGGAGCTGTTGGAGGACAGGAATGATGTGGTGGATGGAGGGGGTCTGAGTTATGATGCGGGCAGCTGAATTCTGGACCAATTGAAGTTTATGGAGAGTTTTTTGAGGGAGGCCGAAGAGGAGAGAGTTGCAGTAATCTGCCTGAAGTAGGCAGACCGGGTGATGTTATTGATGTGGGATTGAAAGGATAGTGTGCTGTCAAGAATGACACCCAGACTCTTAACCTGGGGGGAGGGTGAAACAGAGGAGTTGTCGATAGTGAGAGAAAAGCTGTCAGTTTTGGATAGAGTGGATTTGGTGCCGATGAGGAGAACCTCGGGTTTGTTACTGTTTAGCTTAAGGAGGTTTTAAGTGAATCAGGTTTGTATTTCAGAGATGCAATCGGTGAGGGAGGTGGGCGGGAGAGTGGACGAAGGTTTAGTGGTGAGGTAGAGCTGGGTGTCATCAGCATAGCAGTGGAATTGAATGTTGAATTTGCGGAGGATATTACCGAGGGGAAGGAGGTAGATGATGAAGAGGAGGGGCCCCAGGACAGAGCCCTGGGGCACACCTGAAGTGACGACGGAGGGGATGGATTTAAAGGATTTGAGTTGAACGAACTGAGTGCGACCAGAGAGGTAAGATGTGAACCAGTCTAATGGAGTGTGGGTGATGCCAATGGAAGATAGCCTGTTGAGGAAGGTGGTGTGACAGATGGTGTCAAAGGCTGCACTCAGGTCGAGGAGGATGAGGATGGTGAGGAGTCCAGAATCAGCTGCCATTAGGAGGTCATTGTTGATTTTGATGAGCGTTGTTTCAGTGCTATGGAGTGGGCGGAAACCAGACTGGAACTGTTCATACAGGTTATTGTGGGATAGGTGAGCATGGAGTTGGGAGGCAACTGTTTTTTCCAGGATTTTGGAGATGAAGGGTAGATTTGAGATAGGACGTAAGTTGTTGTAGTCGGAGGGGTCGGCGCCAGGTTTTTTTCAGAATTGGGGTGATTGCAGCAGTCTTGAAGGATGTAGGGACAGTTCCAGTGGTGAGAGAGGAGTGGATGATGGCAGAAATGAGGGGGACCAGAGAGCGGAGGCAGACTTTAACAAGTTGTGTGGGGAGGGGGTCCAGTTCACAGGTGGATGGCTTGGATTTCCAGATGAGTTCTGTGATTTCTGACATAGACTACACCATGCACTCACCGTCTCTTCTGCAGCACTGAGGTCACCAGCAGCAGGACGATGCCGGCACCCACCGCCCCCATCACCACCCCGAACACGATCAGCCACGGGGGGGTGTCGGGGGGCACAGGGGATGCCAGGGTGGGGGGGATACCAAGGAACTCCAGAGTTTTATCCGTCAGCAGGAAGGCACTGTTGATGCGGTTCCTCGACTTCCTGTTGGACAACATTGTTTTTATTCTGGTTCTGTTGGAGCTTCACGATTGTACATACAGTAAATATACATATCAATGCGTTCAGGACCCATAATGCTGACTCATGTCGGGTTCAGGACTCATTCCCTCAGTCGTGTTACCTCACAGCCTCCTCCACCTGTCCTCGGTCCACCAGAGTCTGGTCGAGCGGAGACGTCACGACGAACCAGAAGGAAACTCGGGGCGTCTCGTCACAAACCAGGATGTTGGACACGCTTCACAGAAACAGGTTCAGAAACCATGAGTCACTTCATCACGGTAACAACACATCAGCGTAGTGTTTCACTGGTTTTATAGTTTGGACTTTGGATTGTTTGGTTAGTAACTCGAGAGGACACATCTGGGCTGAGATGTGTCCTCTATCACGTCTTCTCTCAGAGAAGGAGAGAAAACATCCGCATCTTTTCCTGAAGTGCTCAACTTCGTTTTTCTTTCCTCTGAATGATTGTGACTTTTTAACGTAAAACGTTCCTGTTTCATTAATTGTCTTTTTTGAAACATTTGAACTTAAAATAACACAAGTTCAAATATGTATTCTTCTTCTTAATATTAGACTTTTTCTCTCCCAGTATTATATTACTCCCAGCCTGATGCAGGAAATGACTTCTTCTGGGAGAATATTCTGATTGATGCAGTGATGACCAGAAGCCCCTCTGTAGAGACCGCTGACTCCAAACATGTCAACAACATGAAACTGGCTTCATCACAGGTTCAGGTTCCTGCAGACTAACATATATTAAAGAACACAACCGCCTCATGAGCATATTAAAACATAGATTAAAAATAATCCTGTTAATGTCAGCAATGAGTTGTTACCCCTATTCACCTGCAGTCTCTCTTTATAAAAACAGTTCTTACTTGTAATTCTGCCCGTCGCCCGCTGTCCTCATGGCGAAAGCCAGCATAGCTTGAAAAGGAACATCTCGCTGTCATTCCAGACGTACTGCAGAAACAGGAATTTGGATTCATACATGCACCTAATCATAATAGTTCTAGAAATATTTAAATACAGCACCATTAATACACAGAACAAGAAGACATGAAAGGAAAGTCTCAGCAGTTTCTGCCTGCATGAATAATATATCATCGTCTCAGAGTCAAAATATCAGAGGTAAAACAGTGAATGGTACGTACAGCGTCATCTCCCAGAGCCGTTTTGATGCTGAGCCGCACTTTGTAGCTGTGTGGAGAATCTGTCAAAACAAACACTCCATTTCATCCGAGATTCCCCCATTCAGCGAACTCAGCAGGAAGGCCTTAAAGTAGAGACTCAATACGATATACACCAACATCACGGAGGGACTTTTTTAAAATAAGACTACTATGATATACAGAAACAGCAGAGGACCTTAAAAGTAGAGACTCTCATACGATAACACCTGAAAAACACAGGAAAAGGGCCCTTTAAATAAGACACTACATGGATATACACCGAACATCAGCAGGAGAGGATTTTAAAAAGAGACACTACATATGATAACCTAACCCCAGAGTGGGGACTCTTTAAAAGTGAGACACCAAAATCGTAACACCGAACATCGCAGGAGAGGACTCTTTAAAGTAGAGACCTACATAGGGTATCCCGAAATCCAGGGGAAAGGGCTCTTTAAAATAGAGACATAAATGAAAACACCCGAAATCGCAGAGAGGACTCTTAAAGTAGAGACTCTACAACTGAAACACCGAAAATCAGCAGAGAGGACTTTTTAAAGTAGGACATAATACTGATTACACCGAAATCACAGGGAGGACTCTTTAAAAAAGAGACTACAAAATATCACCCGAACTCCAGGAGAGGGTCTTTAAAGAAAACACTACAAAAGTTACACTGACATCGCGGGGGGCTTTTGAAGACTTAAACTGATATACACCGAACACAGCAGGGGGACTCTTTAAAGAGAGACACTAATTGGAAAAAACACCCAAATCCAGGGGAAGGGCTCTTTAAAGTGAGACCACCTACGATAAAACCCAACATACAGGAGAGGGGCTCTTTAAAGGGAGAGCCCTACATAGAAAAAACCCAAACAAACAAGAAGGCCCTTTTAAAGTAAGCCTTTAAAATGATATACACTGAACATCAGAGGGCCTCTTTAAAATAGAGCACTAATTGATTACACCCTACATCAGAGAGGGACTCTTTAAAGGGAGACCTACATCGATATACACCTGCTCAGCGAGAGGTCTTTAAAGTGAGACAACTAATAGAATAACCCAACATCAGCAGAGGAAAACTTTAAAAATAAGACATAATCTGATAAAACCGAACAAAAGAGGACTCTTTAAAGAGAGACTTACATACTGATAACACCTGAAACAGGAGGGACTTTTAAATAGGACAACATACGATAACACCCGAACATCAGCAGGAGAGGACTCTTTAAAGTAGAAACTCTTTAAAGTAGAGCTGAAGTCACATGAAAGGAACCCCTTGAGTTAGTTATTTTTAGGTGTCAGGTGTTCAGGTGTTCTTACCTGGAGCACAGAGCTGAGCAGCAGCAGATGAAACACACACCAGCAGGAACATCATGGCCTCCATGTTCCCAGAGAATAATGAGTGTGTGAGGGTTTAGCAGCGTCTCGGACCAGAGGAAAGTTAATGATTGAACCTGGACCTTCTCCCCCCCTCCCTCCTCTCTGGTCTCTCATGGAGGCTGCTGAGCTGCAGTAGAGACTCCTGTTTACCAAGCAGTCTCACTGAGAGCAGGAGCATGACAGGCAGAGTACAGTTACTGAAGTACTGGGTTTAAGTCCAACTTTGAGATAATTTACTTTTGAATTCAGTCTAAACTTTAAACTCATTTCCATTTTCCTGAAGAACACAGTCTTTATTCTGACCGTCAACATGTTTTCATTTCAGACCCTGTGTGTGTGTGTGTGTGTGTGTGTGTGTGTGTGTGTGTGTGTGTGTGTGTGTGTGTGTGTGTGTGTGTGTGTGTGTGTGTGTGTGTGTGTGTGTGTGTGTGTGTGTGTGTGTGTGCATGTTTCAGATAAGCAGATTCCTGGCAGGTCAGATTTCTGATTCAGTTAAAGGAAGTGGAAACACACTGACCTCCCCCGTGTCGTTCTGCCCCCCCCCCCCCCCCCCCCCCATGTATGATTGGTGAAAATCTGAATTCTCTTAAGTCGGTACATGAAAATAGTTCAGAACTCAGATCTTAGTTGTAAGTGTGATACATCAAAAAAGGACTTTCATTTTATTTGGTTGATAAATAAATCAAAGTTAAAGTGCCGTCAGAATAATGAGAATAAAGTCAGAACTCTTTTAAATGTAAACTCAGTGTCAGTGTTGATCTGTGGCTCTCCAGTCGTTGGGTAGGGCTGATGGTAGAACCCCCCCCCCTCTGAAGGAGGTGTACAGATGGAGTTAATGATATGTTAGTCTTGTGACGGGTTAATGATCGACCTGCTGACGCTTTAGAATAAACCTCTTTGAATCCCTCACATTTAACCTGAGCAGTAAAACATCCTGCCATAAAACCTTTCCATAAAACAGACAACCCCCACCATGAAGCAAATAAAGACTGATTCACTCTCAACCAGTTCAAACACCACCTGGTAGCAGATCTCCAACATCTTGCTGCACACGTTGAAGGATCTCAGCCTCCTCCGGAAATAGAGTCGGCTCATCCCCTTCTTGTACACAGCGTCAGTGTTGGCCCTCCAGTTCAGTCCGTTGTTGAGGTGCACTCCCAGGTACTTGTAGTCCTCCACCACAGCCACATCCTCTCCCAGAATGCACAGGGGCCGTGGAGATGTCCTCTTCCTTCTGAAGTCAATGACCCTCTCTCTGGTCTTGGCCACATTCAGAAGCAGATGGTTTCTTCCACTCCACAAAACCCTCCACCAGCGCTCTGTACTCCTCCCCCCGTCCATCCCTTAAACACCCTACCACTGCAGGGTCATCAGAGTGCTCCTGCAGGTGGCATGACTCTGAGCTGTATGAGAGTCAGTGGTGTGTAAGGTGAACAGGAAGGGAGACAGCACAGTCCCCTGTGGGGCTCCTGTACTACCATCCACCACCTCAGACAGGACACTGCCCAGCCGGACACACTGTGGCCTGTCTGTGTGGTAACTGGTGGTCCAGGAGATGGTGGACCCTCATAGCCTGCAGATGGTCCCTCAGGAGCCGGGGCTGGATGGTGTTGAATGCACCGGAGAAATCAGAGAGGGTGATTCTAACAGTGCACCCCGACCCCTCCAGGTACGAGTGAGCACGCTGCAGCAGGTGGATAACGGCATCATCCACCCCCAGGTGAGGCTGGTTGGCAAATTGCTGAGGGTCTAGAAATGATCTCACCTGCGGTCTGAGATGGGACAGGACCAGTCTCTCCAGCACCTTCATCACATGAGATGTGAGAGCTACTGGCCGATAGTCATTGAGCCCAGAAGGAGTCATCTTTTTAGGGACAGAACCACGCAGGACGTCTTCCACAGCACCGGGATGGTCTGCAGGTGCAGGCTCAGGTTGAACAGGTGTTGAAGAACAGGAGACAGCTGGCTGGTGCCAGAGAAGCGTTACTCTGCAGGAAACATGAGGCTGGTCTTCTCCGTCTCTTTCCAAAGTCTGACAATGAGGAAAACAGGATGGACTTTAAAACACAGGTAAACATAATTCATTACATTTTAAATTGAACTTTAAATGTCTTATTGTGTTCTCATTGGTTTGTTCCCAGTTACAGCCTGCAGTCTGGCTGCAGGACTCAGGGGGGCAGCAGAGGCTCAGGAACACCAGCTCTCATTATTCAGGAGTTGTGTGTCTGCTCTGATAAATGACCTAATATTATAAAACAAAACGGAGAACATGTTTCAATCCATTAAAGAAGTAATATTTAAATACCTGAGTAAATGTACTCAGATCTTATCCTTAAGAAATCACACCAACCTGGGGAGCAGATCTACAGCCCCCCCACCCTGCTTCCGGTACAACGGCGCCCCCTGCAGTTTCCGACGGGTACTGCCACACACACACACACACACACACACACACACACACACACACACACACACACACACACACACACACACACACACACACACACACACACACACACACACACACACACACACACACACACACACACACACACACACACACACAGGCAGTAGGAAAGGATTAGCTGCACTGAGGTGACGCCGCCCTCTTGACAAACCTCCGGCTGACCGGCTCTCTGACAGGGACTAGAGAGTAGAGCCACTACCAGGACCAGGACAAGGACCAGGACCGCGTTATATGCAGGATGCACCCTGCTGAGTGTGTGTAGCTCATCTCCATGCGGCAGCCCCGGGATGATGGACCCGGACTCTGTGTGTGTGGGCAGCTTGATCCCGCTGACGGAGCAGGAGAGTCAGCTGTTCTCCGGGCTGCACAGCCGCTGCCAGGCCGACCCCTCCGGATCCCTGTCCTCCGGGAGGGTGGCTGAGCTGTTCCAGGCTGCACAGCTACCCCCTGAAACCCTGCACCGGGTCAGTGTGTGTGTGTGTGTGTGTGAGAGTGTTGTCCACATCGTGCATCTCTGCTCAGGTGAAACAGCTCAGCTCTGAGGTATAAATCTCCAGTATTGAATCAGAATCAGAACCAGTCCTGACCCTGGTGTGGTATGAGTCCTGACTGTCCGTCTCTTTGGATGAAAGTGTCCTCTAAATGTCTTTATCGTCCCGTAGTGAGGAGATGTAGCTGTAGAGATTAATAAAGAGACCAACAGTGAGGAGGGGTCCCTGATGGAGCTCAAAGGGTCTTTCATGCAGCGGAAAGAAGAGGGGGACTTTGAGTTCACATCACATCTTCAAACTTTAACAATCACAATGAATCCATGAACTCTGTGGAGGACAACAGCTCCACGGGGGTCTTCATGTTGCTCTGAGACAGACGGTCTGACTTCTCTGGGACATGAGGAGTCTAAAGGAGGGGGGCCAGGAGAGTTCAGTTTAAACTTTAAACTCATTTCCATTTTCCTGAAGAACACAGTCTTTATTCTGACCGTCAACATGTTTTCATATCAGACCCT
>NC_086352.1:568262-634399 GCF_036324505.1 Eleginops maclovinus
TAATTATCTCGATTAAATATCTCGATTAATTATCTCGATTAAATATCTCGATTAAATATCTCGATTAATTATCTCGATTAATTATCTCGATTAAATATCTCGATTAATTATCTCGATTAAATATCTCGATTAAATATCTCGATTAATTATCTCGATTAAATATCACGATTAAATATCTCGATTAATTATCTCGATTAAATATCTCGATTAAATATCTCGATTAATTATCTCGATTAAATATCTCGATTAAATATCACGATTAAATATCTCGATTAATTATCTCGATTAAATATCACGATTAAATATCACGATTAAATATCTCGATTAAATATCACGATTAAATATCACGATTAAATATCACGATTAAATATCTCGATTAAATATCACGATTAAATATCACGATTAAATATCTCGATTAAATATCACGATTAAATATCACGATTAATTATCTCGATTAAATATCTCGATTAAATATCACGATTAAATATCTCGATTAAATATCACGATTAATTATCACGATTAATTATCACGATTAAATATCACGATTAATTATCACGATTAAATATCTCGATTAATTATCACGATTAAATATCTCGATTAATTATCACGATTAAATATCTCGATTAAATATCACGATTAAATATCTCGATTAAATATCTCGATTAATTATCACGATTAAATATCACGATTAAATATCTCGATTAATTATCTCGATTAAATATCACGATTAAATATCACGATTAAATATCACGATTAAATATCTCGATTAATTATCTCGATTAAATATCACGATTAAATATCTCGATTAAATATCTCGATTAATTATCTCGATTAAATATCACGATTAAATATCACGATTAAATATCTCGATTAAATATCACGATTAAATATCTCGATTAAATATCACGATTAAATATCTCGATTAAATATCTCGATTAATTATCACGATTAAATATCACGATTAAATATCTCGATTAATTATCTCGATTAAATATCACGATTAAATATCACGATTAAATATCACGATTAAATATCTCGATTAATTATCTCGATTAAATATCACGATTAAATATCACGATTAAATATCTCGATTAAATATCACGATTAAATATCTCGATTAAATATCACGATTAAATATCTCGATTAAATATCTCGATTAATTATCTCGATTAAATATCACGATTAAATATCACGATTAAATATCTCGATTAAATATCACGATTAAATATCTCGATTAAATATCTCGATTAAATATCTCGATTAAATATCACGATTAAATATCTCGATTAAATATCACGATTAAATATCACGATTAAATATCTCGATTAAATATCACGATTAAATATCTCGATTAAATATCACGATTAAATATCTCGATTAAATATCACGATTAAATATCTCGATTAAATATCTCGATTAATTATCACGATTAAATATCACGATTAAATATCTCGATTAATTATCTCGATTAAATATCACGATTAAATATCACGATTAAATATCACGATTAAATATCTCGATTAATTATCTCGATTAAATATCACGATTAAATATCACGATTAAATATCTCGATTAATTATCTCGATTAAATATCTCGATTAAATATCTCGATTAAATATCACGATTAAATATCTCGATTAAATATCACGATTAATTATCTCGATTAAATATCTCGATTAAATATCTCGATTAATTATCTCGATTAAATATCACGATTAAATATCACGATTAAATATCTCGATTAAATATCACGATTAAATATCTCGATTAAATATCACGATTAAATATCTCGATTAAATATCACGATTAATTATCTCGATTAAATATCTCGATTAATTATCTCGATTAAATATCTCGATTAAATATCTCGATTAAATATCTCGATTAAATATCTCGATTAATTATCTCGATTAAATATCTCGATTAATTATCTCGATTAATTATCTCGATTAAATATCACGATTAAATATCTCGATTAAATATCTTCATTAATTATCTCGATTAAATATCACGATTAAATATCTCGATTAAATATCACGATTAATTATCATGATTAAATATCTCGATTAAATATCACGATTAATTATCTCGATTAAATATCTCGATTAAATATCACGATTAATTATCACGATTAAATATCTCGATTAAATATCTCGATTAAATATCTCGATTAATTATCTCGATTAAATATCACGATTAAATATCACGATTAAATATCTCGATTAAATATCACGATTAAATATCTCGATTAAATATCTCGATTAAATATCTCGATTAAATATCACGATTAAATATCACGATTAAATATCTCGATTAATTATCTCGATTAAATATCACGATTAATTATCTCGATTAAATATCTCGATTAATTATCTCGATTAAATATCTCGATTAAATATCTCGATTAAATATCTCGATTAAATATCTCGATTAATTATCTCGATTAAATATCTCGATTAATTATCTCGATTAATTATCTCGATTAAATATCACGATTAAATATCTCGATTAAATATCACGATTAAATATCTCGATTAAATATCTCGATTAAATATCTCGATTAATTATCTCGATTAAATATCTCGATTAATTATCTCGATTAATTATCTCGATTAAATATCACGATTAAATATCTCGATTAAATATCACGATTAAATATCTCGATTAAATATCTCGATTAAATATCTCGATTAATTATCTCGATTAAATATCTCGATTAATTATCTCGATTAATTATCTCGATTAAATATCTCGATTAAATATCACGATTAAATATCACGATTAAATATCACGATTAAATATCACGATTAAATATCTCGATTAAATATCTCGATTAAATATCACGATTAAATATCTCGATTAAATATCTCGATTAATTATCTCGATTAAATATCACGATTAAATATCACGATTAAATATCTCGATTAAATATCACGATTAAATATCTCGATTAAATATCTCGATTAAATATCTCGATTAATTATCTCGATTAAATATCTCGATTAATTATCTCGATTAATTATCTCGATTAAATATCACGATTAAATATCTCGATTAAATATCTCGATTAATTATCTCGATTAAATATCTCGATTAAATATCTCGATTAATTATCTCGATTAAATATCTCGATTAAATATCTCGATTAATTATCTCGATTAATTATCTCGATTAAATATCACGATTAAATATCTCGATTAAATATCTCGATTAATTATCTCGATTAAATATCACGATTAAATATCACGATTAAATATCTCGATTAAATATCACGATTAAATATCTCGATTAAATATCTCGATTAAATATCTCGATTAAATATCACGATTAATTATCTCGATTAAATATCTCGATTAATTATCTCGATTAATTATCTCGATTAAATATCACGATTAAATATCTCGATTAAATATCTCGATTAATTATCTCGATTAAATATCACGATTAAATATCACGATTAAATATCTCGATTAATATCTCGATTAAATATCTCGATTAAATATCTCGATTAATTATCTCGATTAAATATCTCGATTAAATATCTCGATTAATTATCTCGATTAATTATCTCGATTAAATATCACGATTAAATATCTCGATTAAATATCTCGATTAATTATCTCGATTAAATATCACGATTAAATATCACGATTAAATATCTCGATTAAATATCACGATTAAATATCTCGATTAAATATCTCGATTAAATATCTCGATTAATTATCTCGATTAATTATCTCGATTAATTATCTCGATTAAATATCTCGATTAAATATCTCGATTAATATCTCGATTAAATATCTCGATTAATTATCTCGATTAATTATCTCGATTAAATATCACGATTAAATATCTCGATTAAATATCTCGATTAATTATCTCGATTAAATATCACGATTAAATATCACGATTAAATATCACGATTAAATATCACGATTAATTATCTCGATTAATTATCTCGATTAAATATCACGATTAAATATCTCGATTAATTATCTCGATTAATTATCTCGATTAAATATCTCGATTAAATATCTCGATTAAATATCTCGATTAATTATCTCGATTAATTATCTCGATTAAATATCTCGATTAAATATCTCGATTAATTATCTCGATTAATTATCTCGATTAAATATCTCGATTAAATATCTCGATTAATTATCTCGATTAATTATCTCGATTAAATATCTCGATTAAATATCTCGATTAATTATCTCGATTAATTATCTCGATTAAATATCTCGATTAATTATCTCGATTAATTATCTCGATTAAATATCTCGATTAATTATCTCGATTAATTATCTCGATTAATTATCTCGATTAAATATCTCGATTAATTATCTCGATTAATTATCTCGATTAATTATCTCGATTAAATATCTCGATTAATTATCTCGATTAATTATCTCGATTAAATATCTCGATTAATTATCTCGATTAATTATCTCGATAATTATCTCGATTAAATATCTCGATTAAATATCTCGATTATTAATATCTCGATTAAATATCTCGATTAATTATCTCGATTAATTATCTCGATTAATTATCTCGATTAATTATCTCGATTAATTATCTCGATTAATTATCTCGATTAATTATCTCGATTAATTATCTCGATTAATTATCTCGATTAATTATCTCGATTAATTATCTCGATTAATTATCTCGATTAATTATCTCGATAATTATCACGATTAATATCTCGATTAAATATCTCGATAAAATATCACGATTTAAATATCGTTGTGTTTTGTATTGTGTATTGTGTGTTGTATTGTGTGTTGTATTGTGTATTGTGTATTGTGTGATGTATTGTGTGTTGTATTGTGTATTGTGTATTGTGTGTTGTATTGTGTGTTGTATTGTGTATTGTGTATTGTGGTTGTATTGTGTGTTGTATTGTGTATTGTGTATTGTGTATTGTGTGTTGTATTGTGTGTTGTATTGTGTATTGTGTATTGTGTGTTGTGTATTGTGTGTTGTATTGTGTATTGTGTGTTGTATTGTGTGTTGTATTGTGTATTGTGTGTTGTATTGTGTATTGTGTGTTGTGTTGTGTTTTGTGTTGTTGTGTATTGTGTGTTTGTGTTGTGTATTGTGTGTTGTGTATTGTGTGTTGTATTGTGTATTGTGTATTGTGTGTTGTATTGTGTATGTGTGTTGTATTGTGTATTGTGTGTTGTATTGTGTGTTGCTGTGTTGTATTGTGTGTTGTGTGTTGTATTGTGTATTGTATTGTGTGTGTAGTGTATTGTGTGTTGTATTGTGTGTTGTGTGTTGTGTGTTGTATTGTGTATTGTGTTGTGTGTTGTGTGTGATGTGTTGTTGTGTGTTGTGTTGTGTATTGTGTGTTGTATTGTGTATTGTGTATTGTGTGTTGTATTGTGTATGTGTGTTGTATTGTGTATTGTGTGTTGTATTGTGTGTTGTGTGTTGTATTGTGTGTTGTGTGTTGTATTGTGTATTGTATTGTGTATTGTGTGTTGTGTGTTGTATTGTGTATTGTGTTGTGTGTTGTGTGTGTATTGTGTGTTGTGTGTTGTGTTGTGTATTGTGTGTTGTATTGTGTATTGTGTATTGTGTGTGTATTGTGTGTTGTATTGTGTATTGTGTGTTGTGTGTTGTATTGTGTATTGTGTTGTGTGTTGTGTGTGTATTGTGTGTTGTGTGTTGTATTGTGTGTTGTGTGTTGTATTGTGTATTGTGTGTTGTATTGTGTGTTGTGTGTTTGTATTGTGTGTTGTGTATTGTGTATTGTGTATTGTGTATTGTATTGTTTGTGTGTGTATGTGTGTTGTATGTATGTATGTGTATTGTGTGTTGTATTGTGTATTGTGTGTGTATTGTGTATTGTGTGTTGTATTGTGTGTTGTGTGTGGTATTGTGTGTTGTGTGTTGTATTGTGTGTTGTATTGTGTGTTGTGATTGTATTGTGATTGTGTGTTGTATTGTGTATTTGTATTGTGTGTTGTGTATTGTGTGTTGTATTGTGTGTTGTATTGTGTGTTGTGTTGTTGTATTGTGTATTGTGTATTGTGTGTGGTATTGTGTGTTGTGTGTGGTATTGTGTGTTGTGTGTGTATTGTGTAGTGTATTGTGTATTGTATTGTGTGTTTGTATTGTGTGTTGTATTGTGTATTGTATTGTGTATTGTATTGTGTATTGTATTGTGTATTGTGTGTTGTATTGTGTATTGTATTGTGTGTATGTGTGTTGTGTGTTGTATTGTGTGGTATTGATTGTGTATTGTGTATTGTGTTTGTTTGTGTATTGTGTTTGTGGTGGATTGTGTTTGTGTGTGGTATTGTGTTTGTGGTTGTTTTGGTATTGATTTTTTATTTTTTTGTGTTTTTTGTGTGTTGTTTTGTGTATTTTTTGTGTTTGTTTGTGGTATTGTGTTTTGTGTGTTGTTTGTGTTTTATTGTTTTTGTTTTGTGTTTGTATTGGTTTTGAGTGTTTTTGGATTGTGTTTGTTTGTGTTTGTTTTTTATGTGTTTGTATTGTTGTTGTATTGTGTATTGGTTTTGTATTGTGTGTTGTTGTTGTATGGTTTTTTATTGTGTTTGTATTGTTTGTTTTGTGTTTGGTTTGTGTTTTGGTTTGTGTGTGGTTTGGTTTTGGTTTGTTTTTTATTGTGTATTGTATTGTGTATTGTGTTTGATTGTTTTTGTGTGTTTTGTGGGGTATTGTTTTGTGTGTTGTGTGTTGTATTGTGTGTTTTTTTTATTGTGTGTTGTGTTGTATTGTGTTGTGTTTTTATTGTGATGTTGTATTGTGTATTGTGTGTTGTGTGTTGTATTGTGTATTGTATTGTGTTGTTGTATTGTGATGTGTGTGTATTGTATTGTGTATTGTATTGTGTATTGTGTGTTGTATTGTGTGTTGTATTGTGTCTTGTGTGTTGAGTATTGTATTGTGTATTGTATTGTGTATGTGTTTGGTATTGTGTATTGTGTGTTGTATTGTGTGTTGTGTGTTGTATTGTGTGTTGTGTGTGGTATTGTGTGTTGTGTGTTGTATTGTGTATCTCTCACTAGATTGGCTTTGGATGGAAACATTGGTACTGAGCGTTCTGGTGAAACCGAAGGACACATTTCAGATCTCGCTCATCACGCGATTTTGATGTGGGAAGCCGAAATCGTGATCGTGTTTAAATCCGAATGAATTGTGCAGCCCTAGGTTAAGTGTGAATCTGAGGTTAAACAGCGATGGAGGATGATCTGTAAAACTGTCAGTGTGTTTGTGCAGATGTGTAACACAGCCCCCCCCCCCCCCCCCCCCCCCCCAGATCTCCCTCTGCCCAGGTTTTTGGGTCTGAAGATTGATCCGGAGGTCCGGTACCCGGTCGCCCCCCCGCCTGCAGATGGGTCTACAGGGTCAGTGACCTGGGCCCCCCGCGACCTGAGCTTCAGACACCTGGAGGCCGAGGGGGAGAAGAAGGTGAGAGACAGCTGGAGGGAAGGGGGGAGGGAGGAAGTGAGGGAGGGTCTCTGAACCCTCAGGTGGAAACAGAACACAAATCCGGGATGTATATAAGTATTATAATACTGTATATAAGTATTATAATACTTATATACAGTATTATAATACTTATATACATACTGTATATAAGTATTATAATACTGTATGTGTTTGTGTGTTTGTGTGTTTATGTGTTTGTGTGTTTGTGTGTTTATGTGTTTGTGTGTTTGTGTGTTTATGTGTTTGTGTGTTTGTGTGTTTGTGTGTTTGTGTGTTTGTGTGTGTTTATGTGTTTGTGTGTTTGTGTGTTTGTGTGTTTGTGTGTTTGTGTGTTTATGTGTTTGTGTGTTTGTGTGTTTGTGTGTTTGTGTGTTTTTGTGTTTGTGTGTTTGTGTGTTTGTGTGTTTGTGTGTTTGTGTGTTTGTGTGTTTGTGTGTTTGTGTGTTTGTGTGTGTTTGTGTGTTTGTGTGTTTGTGTGTTTTTGTGTTTGTGTGTTTGTGTGTTTGTGTGTTTGTGTGTTTGTGTGTTTGTGTGTTTGTGTGTTTGTGTGTTTGTGTGTTTGTGTGTTTGTGTGTTTGTGTGTTTGTGTGTTTGTGTGTTTGTGTGTTTATGATACTAAAGAGGTTTTAATGGCGGAGCACTAATGAGACCCTGGATAAGACCAGGAGACTCGGTCCCTGAACCCCCCGTGATGCATTCAGGCTCCTGCAGAGGAGGGTTCTCGAGTTCATAGCCAGTGTGTAACCCAATGTGTAACCCCCCCCCCTCCTCTCCCTGCAGGACGCCTGGTCTCTCCCCCGTTCACCCAACAGCTCCCTCCCCCGCTCCCCCCTCACCCACCACAGGTTTCCATACAGCCAGCAGAGGAACGACCCCCCCACAAGTGAGTTTGCAGCCCTGTCCTGGAGCCTCAGAGACCATCTTCTCTCTCGGGGGTGGTCTGTGAACTTTAACCATGTCTCTCTCTTCCTGCAGGTTATGAGATCAGACCCCCCCTCAGTGTTCATCAGGAGCAGCACTCCTCCCCGGGGGGCTTCAGGAGCAGTGTGGAGCCGGCTGTGCGGGCCACGGTACTCTTGTTGTTTATTGATGGGGGGCTGTAGATGCTGCTGGGGTCTGTTTAATCTGCTGTAATGAAGTGTGTGTGTGTGTGTGTGTGCAGGCCCCCCCTCTGAGACTGAGGACCCCTGGAGGATTTCAGAGGAACAGCTGCAGTATTACACCGCTCAGTTCACGGGCCTGCAGCCCGACCTTGGGGCCCTCATCCTGGGTACGTACCACCACGAGAGCCCCTGGATAACCCCCTATCTTCATCCTGGGGGGGGGGTTACGTCCTGCATCAACCCTTTATCTGTTCTGTTTGCCCCCCCCCCCCCCTGTCTGCAGGAAGCATTGCTAAGAGCTTCTTCACTAAGTCCAGACTGCCGATCCCAGAGCTGTCCCACATCTGGTGAGATATCTGTCTGAACAGCTTGACCCCCCACCGTGTTTCTTTTTCTATGTTGAGGTCTCTGAGGGGGGGTCGTGTTACATTAAGCTGTGCTCTCTCAGGGAGCTGAGCGACGTGGACAGAGACGGCGCTCTCTGCTTCTCCGAGTTCTGTACAGCGTTCCACCTCATCGTGGCTCGGAAGAACGGCTACCCTCTGCCGGACACCCTGCCCCCCCCCCTGCAGCCGAGCCTATTGCTGCACACACAGCCCCCACCCGAGGTAAAGATGGCAGCCGTACATCTCTTTGAATGACCTATGAACCCCTGCAGACTAACTGTGTGTTCCTGCAGAGCGCCGAGCCTCTGATCCTGTTCCAGGACGGGCCCCCCAGGATCGGACTCACGGTAACCCCCTTCCTGATAGAGTCTCCCCAGCAGGGGGGGCTGCAGGCTGAACCTCAACACAGCAGTGATGTTTCAGTCTGTGTGGTGTGTGTTTCAGGAGAGCAGCATCTCAGAACAGACCGGACAGCCCCCCCCTCTCCCAGAGTGGACCGGACTCCCCCCACCTCACCCAGAGCTGAAGAAGGAAGCCTGTAGACAAGGTCCATGACCTTATCCTGACCTGGTCCTGATCCAGATCTGGTCCTGATCGGGTCCTGACCTGGTCCTGATCCAGTCCTGACCTGGTCCTTATCTGGTCCTGATCCAGTCCTGATCTGGTCCTGACCTTATCCTGACCTGGTCCTGATCGTGTCCTGACCTGGTCCTGACCTGGTCCTGATCCGGTCCTGACCCCAGTTTTTTCTCCTCTCCAGATGTGCAGACGGTGAAACCCTCTCAGGTGGATCAGGGTCTGCAGCGGGGGGGTTTCCCTCGGAGGCCAGGTGAGAGAAGCTCTGTTAGTGGAGCATTGATCCGTACCGACCAATGAGTGGTCCTTATTCTGCAGGAGTTTAATATACATTACAAAATCTCTCCCCCCCCCCCCCCCCCCCCCCCCCTTCACAGAGCCTCGTCAGGATCTGGACCCCCACCTGAGGGCCAGAACAAGACCCAGGTGAAGATCCGCTCATTGGTAACACATTCTGATCTCCTGCATTTATGACATCATCACTCTCTCTGCCCCTCCCCCCCAGGTCCTTCTCCAGCACCTCTATAGAAGAGGCCATGAAGAAGTCAGAGGAGCCCCCCACCCCTCCACCCCGACCCCAGAAGACCCACTCCAGAGCCTCCTCTCTGGACCTCAACAAGCTCTTCCAGCAGGGGGCTCCAGGTCCTCATACATTTTCAGGAATAAAGAGTGGGTGGTTGCCCTCCCCTCCAGCTCTGCCCCCCCGCCCTCCAGCCTCCCAGGTGATTATAGAGTCATTACAGCAGCTGTGCTTTTTAACATACAACATATCTATAACATACATGTAACATATAACATATCTATAACATACATGTAACATGTAACATATCTATAACATACATGTAACATATAACATATCTATAACATACATGTAACATATCTATAACATGTAACATATATAACATACATGTAACATATTTATAACATACATGTAACATATAACATATCTATAACATACATGTAACATATCTATAGCATACATGTAACATATAACATATCTATAACATACATGTAACATATTTATAACATACATGTAACATATAACATATCTATAACATGTAACATATCTATAACATATAACATATCTATAACATATAACATATCTATAACATATAACATATCTATAACATATAACATATCTATAACATATAACATATCTATAACATATAACATATCTATAAGCTATGATTTATACGTGTAATAGATACAACACGTATAAATCATAGGTTATAGAACAAGGACCCCCCCAGAACAAGGTGCAGCAGCTGGACTTCGCTGACTTCAGCCTCTTCAGAGAGCAGGTGACGTCTGTCTCTGAAGGATCAGGTCTATGAGTCTCTGCTCTGTCTCTCAGAGGGATCAGGTCTATGAGTCTCTCCTCTGTCTCTCAGAGGGATCAGGTCTATGAGTCTCTCCTCTGTCTCTCAGAGGGATCAGGTCTATGAGTCTCTGCTCTGTCTCTCAGAGGGATCAGGTCTATGAGTCTCTGCTCTGTCTCTCAGAGGGATCAGGTCTATGAGTCTCTCCTCTGTCTCTCAGAGGGATCAGGTCTATGAGTCTCTGCTCTGTCTCTCAGAGGGATCAGGTCTATGAGTCTCTGCTCTGTCTCTCAGAGGGATCAGGTCTATGAGTCTCTGCTCTGTCTCTCAGAGGGATCAGGTCTATGAGTCTCTGCTCTGTCTCTCAGAGGGATCAGGTCTATGAGTCTCTGCTCTGTCTCTCAGAGGGATCAGGTCTATGAGTCTCTGCTCTGTCTCTCAGAGGGATCAGGTCTATGAGTCTCTGCTCTGTCTCTCAGAGGGATCAGGTCTATGAGTCTCTGCTCTGTCTCTCAGAGGGATCAGGTCTATGAGTCTCTGCTCTGTCTCTCAGATGGATCAGGTCTATGAGTCTCTCCTCTGTCTCTCAGAGGGATCAGGTCTATGAGTCTCTCCTCTGTCACTCAGAGGGATCAGGTCTATGAGTCTCCGCTCTGTCTCTCAGAGGGATCAGGTCTATGAGTCTCCGCTCTGTCTCTCAGAGGGATCAGGTCTATGAGTCTCCGCTCTGTCTCTCAGAGGGATCAGGTCTATGAGTCTCTGCTCTGTCTCTCAGAGGGATCAGGTCTATGAGTCTCTGCTCTGTCTCTCAGAGGGATCAGGTCTATGAGTCTCTCCTCTGTCTCTCAGAGGGATCAGGTCTATGAGTCTCTGCTCTGTCTCTCAGAGGGATTAGGTCTATGAGTCTCTGCTCTGTCTCTCAGAGGGATCAGGTCTATGAGTCTCTCCTCTGTCTCTCAGAGGGATCAGGTCTATGAGTCTCTGCTCTGTCTCTCAGAGGGATCAGGTCTATGAGTCTCTGCTCTGTCTCTAAGAGGGATCAGGTCTATGAGTCTCTGCTCTGTCTCTCAGAGGGATCAGGTCTATGAGTCTCTGCTCTGTCTCTCAGAGGGATCAGGTCTATGAGTCTCTGCTCTGTCTCTCAGAGGGATCAGGTCTATGAGTCTCTGCTCTGTCTCTCAGAGGGATCAGGTCTATGAGTCTCCGCTCTGTCTCTCAGAGGGATCAGGTCTATGAGTCTCTGCTCTGTCTCTCAGAGGGATCAGGTCTATGAGTCTCTGCTCTGTCTCTCAGAGGGATCAGGTCTATGAGTCTCTCCTCTGTCTCTCAGAGGGATCAGGTCTATGAGTCTCTGCTCTGTCTCTCAGAGGGATTAGGTCTATGAGTCTCTGCTCTGTCTCTCAGAGGGATCAGGTCTATGAGTCTCTGCTCTGTCTCTCAGAGGGATCAGGTCTATGAGTCTCTGCTCTGTCTCTCAGAGGGATCAGGTCTATGAGTCTCTGCTCTGTCTCTCAGAGGGATCAGGTCTATGAGTCTCTGCTCTGTCTCTCAGAGGGATCAGGTCTATGAGTCTCTCCTCTGTCTCTCAGAGGGATCAGGTCTATGAGTCTCTGCTCTGTCTCTCAGAGGGATTAGGTCTATGAGTCTCTGCTCTGTCTCTCAGAGGGATCAGGTCTATGAGTCTCTCCTCTGTCTCTCAGAGGGATCAGGTCTATGAGTCTCTGCTCTGTCTCTCAGAGGGATCAGGTCTATGAGTCTCTGCTCTGTCTCTAAGAGGGATCAGGTCTATGAGTCTCTGCTCTGTCTCTCAGAGGGATCAGGTCTATGAGTCTCTGCTCTGTCTCTCAGAGGGATCAGGTCTATGAGTCTCTGCTCTGTCTCTCAGAGGGATCAGGTCTATGAGTCTCTGCTCTGTCTCTCAGAGGTATCAGGTCTATGAGTCTCTGCTCTGTCTCTCAGAGGGATCAGGTCTATGAGTCTCTGCTCAGGAGACACATCCTTCCTTGCTTCTTATCTTGACTTTCTGTAACTTGTTATGGGACTCTTACATCTCCTCTTCTTCACTTCTAACCTTCACCTCACTTTATGATTAAATTTCACTCCTGGTTCTGGTTCTGGTTCCCTCCTCTGCACCAGTCAGTAGATCCGGTTTGCAGTGAAGGAAAAGGAATCCATCCCGATCAGCTGTTTCAGGCTCCATATGAAACCCTCAGATACATACCGTACCAACACAAAGGACTAAATCCATTCAGTAAAATCCACAGAGGAACCAGACCCCCGGGGTTCTGTGGAAACTGGACTTCCCTTCACTTCTCTCTCCTCCATGCTGTGTCCAGCCGGCCCCCCAGAGGGCTGCTCTTTAATCTTCAGGAAAAACCCAGATCAGGATCACTTCATCAGTCTGAGGAACTCCCAGCTCAGAGAAGGAAAACCTCCAGACCCCCAGATCCAGAACCATGTGAAACATCCAGACCCTCAGACCCAGAACCATGTCCTCTCTGTGCACCGAGCCACAGCCAGCTCTGTCTCTCCTGTTGGCTTTCAGTTGAGGGTCTCTGATTAAAGGAGGGACCCTGAGTGTCAGAGTCCAGAACCAGAGCAGGAGACACTGTGGAGCAGAAGAGCAGGAGACACTGTGGAGCAGAAGAGCAGGAGACACTGGAGCAGAACCAGAGCAGGACACACTGTGGAGCAGAACCAGAGCAGGACACACTGTGGAGCAGAACCAGAGCAGGACACACTGTGGAGCAGAACCAGAGCAGGACACACTGTGGAGCAGAACCAGAGCAGGACACACTGTGGAGCAGAACCAGAGCAGGACACACTGTGGAGCAGAACCAGAGCAGGAGACACTGTGGAGCAGAACCAGAGCAGGAGACACTGTGGAGCAGAACCAGAGCAGGAGACACTGTGGAGCAGAAGAGCAGGAGACACTGTGGAGCAGAACCACAGCAGGAGACACTGTGGAGCAGAACCAGAGCAGGAGACACTGTGGAGCAGAACCAGAGCAGGAGACACTGTGGAGCAGAAGAGCAGGAGACACTGTGGAGCAGAACCACAGCAGGAGACACTGTGGAGCAGAACCAGAGCAGGAGACACTGTGGAGCAGAACCAGAGCAGGAGACACTGTGGAGCAGAAGAGCAGGAGACACTGTGGAGCAGAACCAGAGCAGGAGACACAGTGGAGCAGAAGAGCAGGAGACACTGTGGAGCAGAACCAGAGCAGGAGACACTGTGGAGCAGAAGAGCAGGAGACACTGTGGAGCAGAACCAGAGCAGGAGACACTGTGGAGCAGAACCAGAGCAGGAGACACTGTGGAGCAGAACCAGAGCAGGAGACACTGTGGAGCAGAACCAGAGCAGGAGAAACTGTGGAGCAGAACCACAGCAGGAGACACTGTGGAGCAGAAGAGCAGGAGACACTGTGGAGCAGAACCAGAGCAGGAGACACTGTGGAGCAGAACCACAGCAGGAGACACTGTGGAGCAGAAGAGCAGGAGACACTGTGGAGCAGAACCAGAGCAGGAGACACTGTGGAGCAGAACCACAGCAGGAGACACTGTGGAGCAGAACCAGAGCAGGAGACACTGTGGAGCAGAACTGGAGCAGGAGACACTGTGGAGCAGAAGAGCAGGAGACACTGTGGAGCAGAACTGGAGCAGGAGACACTGTGGAGCAGAACCAGAGCAGGAGACACTGTGGAGCAGAACCGATGCAGGAGACACTGTGGAGCAGAACCAGAGCAGGAGACACTGTGGAGCAGAACCGGAGCAGGAGACACTGTGGAGCAGAAGAGCAGGAGACACTGTGGAGCAGAACCAGAGCAGGAGACACTGTGGAGCAGAACCAGAGCAGGAGACACTGTGGAGCAGAACCAGAGCAGGAGACACTGTGGAGCAGAACCAGAGCAGGAGGTGTTTTATAGACACTAATCAAACAGAACAGCTGAACCTCTTATCAAAGTGTTCTCTTAATGTTCTCATGCAGAGACTCCACTCTAAAGGGGGAGTCAGGTATGGGGAGGAAGTCCACCTCAGGAGGCATTCCATTTGGGGTACTCCAGTACACCTGAACGCCCCAGATGAGGGAACTGCAGGGAAAGCTTGTCCATCCCTCATGAAGAATGTCCCTGCAGGGTGGTCCTGTTGCCCCCCCTCCTCATGACGTCAGCACCAGGAACATGTTTACTGGTGGAGGTTCAGGGGTCATACTGAGAGGAGCACCTGAACGCACCGTCAGCTGGTCCTGCTCTCTCCTGATGTTTCTCCTGTGTGTGTTTCAGAAGCAGAGGGGGGCTGAAGACCCTCACTGCAGGATCAGGAGCTCTGAAGACCTGACCATCACCTCCAAACAGGTGAGACCCTATACTTGTATATAGCGATCCAGAGAGAGTCTGTCAGGGAGGAGGGTAACTTTAGTCACTGTTCTTCAGGAGCTGGCCCCCCCTCCCCCCCAGGCCCCTCAGAAGCCGATCAGGAGGAAGTACCATCCAGAGGTCCAGAACCTGGAGCCCCCTCCCACCAAACCTGCTCAGAGGTCAGGACAGATTTCTGGATATATATCACAGCTCTGCACAGACCCCCCCTCTAAATACCCACACTGCAGTCTGATAGATAATCATTTCCATTTCCTGATTGAAGTTCCAATAAGTTAGACTGAAGCAGTTCAACTCTCTCAGATACACGTTTATTTTTGTAGTTTTATATAAGGTGATGTTTGTCCCTCTCAGGCTGCCGTCCAAACAGAAGAGGCAGATCCAGATGTTGATCCGTAAAAACAAGGAGACCAACGCCGTGCTGACGAGGCTCAACAGCGACCTGCAGCAGCAACTCAAGGTGTGTGTGTTTGTGTGTGTGTGTGTGTGTGTTTCCTGTCTCCTCTAGGAATATACTTTAGGATTAGGGTTGGGTTTGAAATCTTCACACTATATTACCCTAAGAAACGTTCTGTGCTTCATTCAGTGCAACAGAGAGCAAGATAAAACCCACACACACTTTGGACCAGTGGTTCCCAACATGTTTTCAATAATGCATAATGTACATTAAAAAAATGTCAGCCAAGAAGCCCCTGACCAGCGCAAAAACAATTTCAAGAGGTCCAGCTGCTCCATCAGTGTGTGATTTATTAAAGCCTTTAACTGAGAAACTCTTAAAGCTACATTTAAATGTTTATAATCCATCTCTAAATTCATGGCAAACCAGTGACATCATGCAGTAACCCTGAGAGACATCAGCTGCTTTGAACTGATCCTTCAATAAGCTGTGCTGACAGTTCAGTGAGGAGCATCGGCTGGAGCTCCACTGAGGATGTTTGTCCTTCTCGGTGACAGGGAGGCGACTGCAGCTACTACACTTTTTTCCAGTCTGTTTCTGTCTCCCAATTTTTTCTCATTTCCGACTATTTCTTTTTTTTAATTCTTACAAAAATCAGACTTTTATTCCTAAAAATTCGACTCAAAATTTCGACTTTCAAAAATGTTCGAACTTTTTTTCTAAAAAAACCCACGTACCCCCGGCAGACTCCAACGTCCCCCTCGGCGTCCGTGTACCCCCTTTTGAGAACCACTGCTTTAGACTGTACCAGAAGATCCAGACCTGCAGGTTTTACACAGGATTCAAGAAAGCTGACACAAACTGTTTGAATCGTCCTGACTTCACAGAATCTCTCCTGGTCTATACTGCCCCCCCCCCCCCCCACCCCACCACCCCCCCCACATTTAGAGCGTCAGAGCCCCTGTCAGCCCCGGCAGGTCGTGATGCGTTCCTGTTCACACTCTGAGAACGGTTTCTAAAGTCTGTCCGGAGGGGAGTCTGTGAAGAGTGTGACGACAAAACACACACACACACACACACACACACACACACACACACACACACACACACACACACACACACACACACACACACACAGCTTTAATATGCTCTGTCTCTCTAAAGAAGGTTGATATAAAGCCCCCGCCCTCCCCGGATGCTCCAGGCATGTGAGGAATCTGCAGAATGTGTGTCTTCATTTAGACTGCAGCGCTGCGGCATGCACACCTGCCTGCAGGAAATAACCCGAGGCTCCTGAGAGAGAGTTGGGGGGGGGGTTCATCTGATGCACAGAGTTCAGACGTAAACAGGAAAACTGAAACAGGAAAGGGAATATCATGCACGATGTTAAATACCCCCCCCCAACTTTACCTATCTCCAGACCTGATGAGCAGGTCTTTAGGTAGATGAAGTGATCAGTGGTTCCCGAATGGCTGAACCTGATGCCCCCCCACAGCACCATGTTCCTTCAGTCAGCTGCCCCTCCCCCTCTGACAGGCTTTACTCCCGGTGGGGGGGGCACTCCTCTCTCTTTGTCTCGGGGCGGGTCAGGGTAAACATTTTCTGCATTCCCTCAGTAATCCTTCCCATGTGAGCCGGCTGATGAAACTCCTCTCGTGCCCCCCTCCCTTTCAGAGCTGGTTCTGTTAAAGGGGAACAACAGGTTCTCTCAAACCCCCCCTCCCTTTAAAATATCTCCATTATTGATCCTGCTGGCCAAAGAGCTCCAGAGAGTGGCTGGAGACTGTCGAACGGTCAATCGATTCTAGTCTGAGATTATTTTGTGAGGAGCGACTCCAGATATCCTGACTGGCATCAGAACGTTTGTCTGTGGATCAACATGTGAACCAAGGTAAAAAGGGTCCGTCCCAGAGTCTCACAGGGTGATGGGTTCAAAGGTCCACAGAGACAGACTCTCGATCAGATCAGAACCAACCAGATCCATCTGACGATCAGAACCAGGCCCATCAGACGATCGTTGCTCTCACCGGTCCCATCTTTAACCTTGAATGTCAGCAACAGGTTCAGGCTGAGCCTAACTTCATTTTCACTGAGTGTTAAAACTCTGCTGAAGCTACTGGACCTGTGGAGACACCAGCACTTTAAGCGTCTCCTCTTGTACTGGGGGGCCACTTTAAGGGTATCTTCTTGTACTGGGGGGCTAATTTGTGGGTCTCCTCTGGTTGTGTCTGCAGGAGGTGCATCAGGACAGACTGACCCTTGAATCCCAGCTGGAGCTCCGGAGGCCCCTGGCCCCGACGTGACCCCCCTGGGCCCCGGGTAAAGGCCCTGACCCTCCGGAGGGTCTCTGGAACTAAGAGGTCTGCAGAGGAAAACATGAAGTGTCTTACAGAACGATGTTACTCCTCTAAGTCCTGACTCCCCCTGACCCCCCCTGACCCTCATGAGGCTCTCAGCAGCTCTCTGAGGTCTGAGCGTCTGCTCCCGCTGAACCATGCAGACGTCTACCTGAGGAACTTTCACTATCCCCCACCTCTGACGACAGCTCCGTCTGACTGCTGATTCTTTCATCCCTCTTTGTGTTAATCATTTCATTTCTGCAAGTTTAAAATGAATATTTTCAATAACGGAAAAGTTATGATCAGTCTAATAAAGAAAATGAATCAGAGTGTTTCTGTAGAGCAGAGAAATGAGAGGCTGTGGGCTTCTGCATGTTGGGGCTGGAAACCTGAAGTCGTGCTGCTGAAGGCGAACAGACGTTCAATAAAGGCTCTATTTTTACTGCTGCTTGTGGCTTTTATTCTGCATATAGAGAAGTGGAAACCTGCAGAAGAGTGTTTCTCCTGAGATCAACTCTGTTCAACTCAGGACACATCAAAGGAACGCGTCTATAACACAGGTAGCTCCTCCTCGGCCTGTTTCCTTTTTTTCCCTTAGAGGAAACGTTGGTCTTCCTCACGCCTCTGAGTGGAACGCAGATTTGTAAAAGTCCTGCTGACTGGAGGGGAAGGTGTGTGTAACCACAGCTGATTCTTCCCTGTGGGAAGGTTCGAGCTCATTCAGAATCCATGGTGTCTTAATCTCAGACTGTATTATTTGAGGGTTTGCTTTCATACCTGCAAACTCAGAAGGGCTGAAAAAGGTGACAAACTAAACCGTTGTAGGGGGGTCTGGGGGCATCCCCCCCAGCTAAATTTTGCTATTGTAACATGTAAATGAAGCATTCTGGTGTACTCCCATCAGAAAGTAAAGGGAAAAGACAACCTGTTCTTATGGTAACAATGGCACAGTTATTGACCCGTAAACTGGTGAAAAGCATTCAGGACAGGTCAACAGTAAATCCCATTGGCCAAATTTGGCAACATATCAACATAATATTATTTCCATCTTTTCATCCTTTCGGCCCGGACCAGCCTTTCAAGGGCCCGCTTTCGCTGCTTGGCAATGTGCCTCTTTCGGGCCACACTATCGTTCTCCACCACCTCTGCCCTATTACTAGCAGCACGGGTAGATGGCTGGCAGCCAAACTCAACCCTCCTTTCTCTGATTACAAGCTGATTTTCCTGTCGTTGGGCTTTGTCCCTAGTTCCAGCTGCACTAATATTAGAACACAACCTCCTATCTACCTCCCCAAACTTCAAATCCTCCCTTCTGAACATTTCCACCCCAGTCTGGTTCCTGGTCTGCAAAGTGTATTTAACTGCACAGCACTGAGGGTGGAGATCTTCATTGACGTTGATCGTTGATCAATGATGGTCCCCATGACACTGAAGGAAGACTCAACCAGGGCACCATGGAACATTGAGAGGGCAGCCTTGACTGCCTGACACAGTGCAGGGTACTTCCCTGTATTGAAGACGACGGCCCACCACTTGACAACATCCTCTCCATGCTGAAAACTGGGAAGCGCCTGGTCAACATTGAAACGCAGAATTTCTTGGTCTGTGTCAGCATCTGGTGGCAGCAGGTGACCCATCATATGTATGAGCTTCCTCAAATATATTCTCTTCATAGCTCTGACCAAAACGACCCGTACTCTCGCTTTGTACACGTTGCCTAGCAACGCTGCGCATGCGCATTATATCCTGCTCCGCTCCGAGTTATAGTAGCAGGCAGTGGCGGCTGGTGGAGTTTTCTCCAGGGGGGGCTATAACTCCAAAATGTATAAAAAATAATAAAAAGCATGCATACATGTACTAAGGAATCAAACCAGTGTATTTACATACATGTACTAAGGAATCAAACCAGTGTATTTACATACATGTACTAAGGAATCAAACCAGTGTATTTACATACATGTACTAAGGAATCAAACCAGTGTATTTACATACATGTACTAAGGTATCAAAGCAGTGTATTTACATACATGTACTAAGGTATCAAAGCAGTGTATTTGCATACATGTACTAAGGTATCAAACCAGTGTATTTACATACATGTACTAAGGTATCAAAGCAGTGTATTTACATACATGTACTAAGGAATCAAAGCAGTGTATTTACATACATGTACTAAGGTATCAAAGCAGTGTATTTACATACATGTACTAAGGAATCAAACCAGTGTATTTACATACATGTACTAAGGTATCAAAGCAGTGTATTTACATACATGTACTAAGGAATCAAAGCAGTGTATTTACATACATGTACTAAGGAATCAAACCAGTGTATTTACATACATGTACTAAGGTATCAAAGCAGTGTATTTACATACATGTACTAAGGAATCAAAGCAGTGTATTTACATACATGTACTAAGGAATCAAAGCAGTGTATTTACATACATGTACTAAGGAATCAAACCAGTGTATTTACATACATGTACTAAGGAATCAAACCAGTGTATTTGCATACATGTACTAAGGTATCAAACCAGTGTATTTGCATACATGTACTAAGGAATCAAACCAGTGTATTTACATACATGTACTAAGGTATCAAAGCAGTGTATTTACATACATGTACTAAGGAATCAAACCAGTGTATTTACATACATGTACTAAGGAATCAAACCAGTGTATTTACATACATGTACTAAGGTATCAAACCAGTGTATTTGCATACATGTACTAAGGAATCAAACCAGTGTATTTACATACATGTACTAAGGAATCAAACCAGTGTATTTACATACATGTACTAAGGAATCAAAGCAGTGTATTTACATACATGTACTAAGGAATCAAACCAGTGTATTTACATACATGTACTAAGGTATCAAACCAGTGTATTTACATACATGTACTAAGGAATCAAAGCAGTGTATTTACATACATGTACTAAGGAATCAAACCAGTGTATTTACATACATGTACTAAGGAATCAAAGCAGTGTATTTACATACATGTACTAAGGAATCAAAGCAGTGTATTTACATACATGTACTAAGGAATCAAACCAGTGTATTTACATACATGTACTAAGGAATCAAACCAGTGTATTTACATACATGTACTAAGGTATCAAACCAGTGTATTTACATACATGTACTAAGGAATCAAAGCAGTGTATTTACATACATGTACTAAGGAATCAAACCAGTGTATTTACATACATGTACTAAGGAATCAAACCAGTGTATTTACATACATGTACTAAGGAATCAAACCAGTGTATTTACATACATGTACTAAGGAATCAAAGCAGTGTATTTACATACATGTACTAAGGAATCAAACCAGTGTATTTACATACATGTACTAAGGAATCAAACCAGTGTATTTACATACATGTACTAAGGAATCAAACCAGTGTATTTACATACATGTACTAAGGAATCAAAGCAGTGTATTTGCATACATGTACTAAGGAATCAAACCAGTGTATTTACATACATGTACTAAGGTATCAAAGCAGTGTATTTACATACATGTACTAAGGAATCAAACCAGTGTATTTACATACATGTACTAAGGAATCAAACCAGTGTATTTACATACATGTACTAAGGTATCAAACCAGTGTATTTACATACATGTACTAAGGTATCAAAGCAGTGTATTTACATACATGTACTAAGGTATCAAACCAGTGTATTTACATACATGTACTAAGGAATCAAAGCAGTGTATTTACATACATGTACTAAGGTATCAAAGCAGTGTATTTACATACATGTACTAAGGTATCAAACCAGTGTATTTACATACATGTACTAAGGTATCAAACCAGTGTATTTACATACATGTACTAAGGAATCAAACCAGTGTATTTACATACATGTACTAAGGTATCAAACCAGTGTATTTACATACATGTACTAAGGAATCAAACCAGTGTATTTACATACATGTACTAAGGTATCAAAGCAGTGTATTTACATACATGTACTAAGGTATCAAACCAGTGTATTTACATACATGTACTAAGGTATCAAACCAGTGTATTTACATACATGTACTAAGGTATCAAAGCAGTGTATTTACATACATGTACTAAGGTATCAAAGCAGTGTATTTACATACATGTACTAAGGTATCAAACCAGTGTATTTACATACATGTACTAAGGTATCAAACCAGTGTATTTACATACATGTACTAAGGTATCAAAGCAGTGTATTTACATACATGTACTAAGGAATCAAACCAGTGTATTTACATACATGTACTAAGGAATCAAACCAGTGTATTTACATACATGTACTAAGGTATCAAACCAGTGTATTTACATACATGTACTAAGGTATCAAAGCAGTGTATTTACATACATGTACTAAGGTATCAAAGCAGTGTATTTACATACATGTACTAAGGTATCAAACCAGTGTATTTACATACATGTACTAAGGTATCAAACCAGTGTATTTACATACATGTACTAAGGAATCAAACCAGTGTATTTACATACATGTACTAAGGTATCAAAGCAGTGTATTTACATACATGTACTAAGGTATCAAACCAGTGTATTTACATACATGTACTAAGGAATCAAACCAGTGTATTTACATACATGTACTAAGGAATCAAACCAGTGGGGCGGCGCCCTAGTGCCCTCTATTGGCCAGCCACCACTGGTAGTAGGCTATTCATGTTAAACAAGGTGTTAAACACCGTGTTAAACACGGTGTTAAACAAGGTGTTAAACACCGTGTTAAACAAGGTGTTAAACACGGTGTTAAACACCTTGTTTAACACCCGGTTAAACACGCACATGCCGGTTGGTGTGCGTACGGTACTGAGTGTTTATCGGTCCACGGCCGTAATGAACGTGTCGCATTGGTCCATATGTAATGAGCACGTTCTGTGGTTCCCATTGGCATAGAGCTATTGAACATTAACTTTAACAAAGGATACGGATAACATATCGCCCACGGAACTTTTGTCATTGTATGTATAGCCTATATTTGTATTACGCTAGTGTAGTGAATGTAATATACATAATTCACCTCCTTCTTAAGTGTGGTTCTACACACTGTTGTTTCATGCCTGTAAGTATGACCGTTGGTTTATGCTTGAAAGTACGACTGTAAAAAGGGATCGTGGTCCCTTTCATTAATCTGTGTTTACGATGACGTGGAGCCCCATGCTGGTTGGTTTACAGGACAGCGCCATCTTGTTTTGTTAACTTTTACGTATCCAGAGACACAACACGACACGAAAATGACGGTGAACGCTGTTACCCTCAAACTCCCCGAGTTCTGGGTTCAATACGATCTCCACACTATCATCATTCAACATGTAGAATGAACGTGTAATCTGTAGAGTCGATTTACATAGATAATTCACAACCATGGACCTAATCTGGATCTTAAACCTGCCAATTGCCAACAATTGTTAAAATATATAAAACATGTTTTCGTTTTTAGATCGCGTGTTTCAAAGGCAGAGCGTCTTGTGTACACAACACAGCGCAATATGAATACTGTCATTTCCAACAGTGAAGCGTTATATGTGCTTACTGTAAACTAACTCTACACACGGTCGCCAGCGTTTGTAGATTTTGTTCGTAACTCCAAACTTTTCGTAGCTACTAAAAAGTTGATGAATGCGAAACCGAAATAATTGATCCGAACGAATCAATGATCAGTGATGATCCGTTGCACCACTACCAGCTACTCACTGAACCACACGGATGTGTATTTGTTCATTACGTGTTCGTTTTCATCCCTCTCAGATCTGACCACAATGACAGCCGCCAGTAATATCAGTAACAGGACGGATGCTGTGGAGATCAGCCTTCACAAACGCATTCTGTTCGCCTTGAACGAGGTGACGTAGAACGGGTCTAGCTAGGCTAACTTTAACACAATTCACTGAGGTTAGCTAGCAACCTAACAAGCTGATAAGCTGAAGCGGTCCCTCACTCCAAGAGGGACCGATGGGTAAAGACGCGCTGTGGGTTATCTTGCTTATGATTGGTCGGTGGTCGTGGAACGCGAGTCATTTGAACAAAGATGTTATTTATTGTGAAGATAGCAAACTTGTCTCTTGCTCATTATACAGTCGGTTATACAGTCTATGGTTGGTCGGTTGGTCGGTTGGTCGGTCAGCCCCCCCCCCCCCCCCCTAAAAAAAAAACTCTTCAGATCTACACGATTCACATCAATGACATATTTTGACCCTGCATCTCCCCCCCCTCCCGTTGAGATGCAGGGTGTATTCTGACTCAGAGCAGCTGTGTTTCTGTGACAGACATCCAGAGGTCAGCGGGTCTGATGGCCGTCCTCCAGACCTCCAGAAATACCCGACACACTTGGCTGGGATTGATTCCCGCCTGGCTGCCTCTGCTCTCATTCAGCTTCAGATCCACTCTCAGTCAGCAGAGGGAGGATCAGCTTCCAGGACTCTGATGTGAATCCAGACACTGTTGAACACACTTCCTCTGGTGAGCCTGCTACAGCAGCACGGCTCTGAAGAACATTCAGTCTCCTGTCCAGATGGGGGGGTTAACCCTGCAGGACTAGGTGCCTCCACAAAGACTGAAGCAGACATGAGTCCACCTGCCGGTCAGATACCCAGAGTGACATCATCAGACTGGGTTTCCCCTCTGAGGTAACGTCCCCCCCCCCCCCCCCACTGTAAGCAGCTTCATTCACTTTCTGCTGAATGAGAGGTAAAGTAAATCCAGCTGACGGGGGCAGAATGACGCGGACGGGGGCAGCTCTTCCTGTCCTGATAACATAGAACAGCAGAACTGCAACCTCTGCAAACCAGACAAACGGGGGGGGGGGGAGGTAACGTCATCTGTAAGTAATGGAGCAGTGACAAAAGCTGCTGATCTGTGTGTGTGTGTGTGTGGGGGGGGGGGTATTGACAAGCCATCACATGATGGTTTCACTCTGAAGATAAACACTGCATCTGGGGGGGGGGGGGGGTTATCTAGATAGATATAATGTTTATCTTTGTTGATCTTTTCTTATCTTTGTTTATCTTTGTTTATCTTTGTTTATCTTTGTTTATCTTTGTTTATCTTTTCTTATCTTTGTTTATCTTTTCTTATCTTTGTTTATCTTTGTTTATCTTTTCTTATCTTTGTTTATCTTTGTTTATCTTTGTTTATCTTTTCTTATCTTTGTTTATCTTTTCTTATCTTTGTTTATCTTTTCTTATCTTTGTTTATCTTTGTTTATCTTTTCTTATCTTTGTTTATCTTTGTTTATCTTTGTTTATCTTTTCTTATCTTTGTTTATCTTTTCTTATCTTTGTTTATCTTTGTTTATCTTTTCTTATCTTTGTTTATCTTTGTTTATCTTTGTTTATCTTTTCTTATCTTTGTTTATCTTTGTTTATCTTTGTTTATCTTTGTTTATCTTTTCTTATCTTTGTTTATCTTTGTTTATCTTTGTTTATCTTTTCTTATCTTTGTTTATCTTTTCTTATCTTTGTTTATCTTTGTTTATCTTTGTTTATCTTTTCTTATCTTTGTTTATCTTTTCTTATCTTTGTTTATCTTTGTTTATCTTTTCTTATCTTTGTTTATCTTTTCTTATCTTTGTTTATCTTTGTTTATCTTTTCTTATCTTTGTTTATCTTTGTTTATCTTTTCTTATCTTTGTTTATCTTTGTTTATCTTTTCTTATCTTTGTTTATCTTTGTTTATCTTTGTTTATCTTTTCTTATCTTTGTTTATCTTTGTTTATCTTTGTTTATCTTTGTTTATCTTTTCTTATCTTTGTTTATCTTTGTTTATCTTTTCTTATCTTTGTTTATCTTTTCTTATCTTTGTTTATCTTTTCTTATCTTTGTTTATCTTTGCTGTGAACTTCTAAAATGGCTAAATGAAAATAGAAAACTATGAGGCATAGTTATTGTTGACTTAAATTAATCAATTCTATTGATTTTATCTGACAAATGATTTATGATCAGTGATGTTTACACTTATTATCTACGGTATGTATCTATCTTCCTATCCATTTAGCATACGTGCAGTCATGCAGAGCTAGGTAAAGTTAGGTAGGCGAGGTGAATTTACAACGTTACCATGAGGGAAGAGGGACACTTAGACTGTAATTCAATGTTCTTATCATACCTGTCAAGTTTTGGATTTGAAAATAAGGGAAATTTTCTGGCGCCCGCCGCGAGCAGTCCTACCACCCCAACCAAGCTCCGGTATCTAAGCTGAAATCACCACTTGTCAAACACTTATAAACTACAATGGGCTTTATGTACAGCTGCACTACTTCCTGAAGCCAGCTCCTTTGTTTCCTGTCTGCCATTATTGGACAAACTGATTATTTCAGGTGCGTCTGATTTATTGTTGTTGTCACTACTGAGGTCAGACACACCTGGATTAATCAGTTTGTCCAATAATGGCAGACAGGAAACAAAGGAGCTGGCTGAAGTTTAGGAAGTAGTGCAGCTGTACATAAAGCCAATGATGGGCCTACCTTTGTTGACATTGACATGATGTGAACATTCATTATTGCCTAAATGAAAACACAAAAGGGTATATATGAAAAACATTTATTAAAAGGCTTGCATATTTTCTGTTCATTTAACACGGTCTTTACATTTTGTCTTTATTCCACACATTCTTTTCATTTCTTATTGCTTTTCTTTACTTTTTCAGTGACATATTGTATGCATTTGTTGCAGACTTAGCATTCTTCAAGACTGATTTTGAAGGAGTGTATTTGTGAGCTGGGTCAGTGTGGTTGATCTTACATGAAAGAAGAGCGCAAACAGTTTGGTTGTCTAATGACATTCTATTTTCTGTCACAACCTTCCTAACCCTGCTGAACACTCGCTCAGAGCTTGCATTGCTATGAGGTATGCACAGTAATGCCTTCATTAGTCTTGATAGTTCATTAAATCTCCTGTCCTTCCCTACCAGGCCCCAGAATCGATCAATTTTGGCTTCTTGGGGGAGTTGTTCATGAGGTGTGATTTGGTAGTCTGTGAATTCTTCACGTATTGTATCGTCGTTCAGCCTCAACTGAGGGAACAGGGCCCCTAGCCTTTCCACTGTAAAGTAAATAAGGTGTTTATGCCCAGCTTTATTCATGGGTTTCATCAGGTCCCTTGAAACTGTTTCTATCTATCTACCTGTCCCTGGAGTTATGTCAAGGCGAGCTGCAGGGTCCAGCACTTTCAGGTCCCTTAGGAGTGGATGGTCGAGGGGAAAGGAGGTGAACATCTTCTTAACCACCGCCTCATAGAAGCTTCTCGCAGTTCTACAACAGCATAAGAGTGAAAAAAATGCATTAGTGGTAATATTTTAGGCACACTACAGCCTATACTCTCATACTGTCAAAACATGATATCATAATATAACTACTGGGTAATATACTCACTTAAAGATCTTCTTCTCGGCTGACACAGGGAGCTCAGCACTTCTCATGAATGCTTTTGTGTCTGCTCCGATAAATAGATCTTCATCAGCCAACTGATGTCCATCTCCATTCTCCACCTCCCTGAGAGGTACACCCACGATTGCCCTCACTGGTATGAGGTAGCCCAGGATCCTCTTTAGCAGCCTGCACATCTCCTCTTCAAGTCTGTGAATTTGTACTCCCTCTGACTGCAGATAATATCAATGGTCACAACAAAACAACTGTGAAATAAGAATGTTACAATAAGCACAAACATTTAATTATATACTATTATTCACTTGTTCATTCAATATCATTGACACCCACCTGGAAGGCAATGTTAAATTCAGATAAAGGCTTAAGGGCAGCACTCAGGAACAGGAAGTAGGTCTTCACGATTGGATCACGCAGATGGCTTGCCAGATCATGCACTTTAACACTCCTCTCCACCTCTTCATGACTGTTAAAGTAGGCCTACAGTACATAGAGATACAGGGTGGCAATACATGGTTAAAATGGAAATATAGCATAATAAACTGTGTAGATATCTGCTGAGCGGAGTTACCATCCTACCTGTAGTGCATCCCACTGGTTCAGCACCCTCTGGATGCAGGTTAACAGACTCAGCCATCTGGTGCTGCAGTACCTGAGGAGCTTCAGGTGGTCTGAATCAGTGAAGTCTACAAACTCTTTGTAGACTTCACATCTTTTTGCACTGAGAGACAGAAAATGACTCTGTTAGTGGTTGAAAGAGAGACAGAGAGAGAATGTGTGAGTGTGTGTGAGTAAAGAACATGAACTGCAGGCCTACTAGGCTACCTTGTTCATGAGTTAGCCACATGCAATGTTGTCACATTGTAACACACACAACCTTAGGCAAGAGGAATAGCAGGCCCAAATGTATGCATTTACCTTTTATCAAAGTGCGTGTATATCCCCACCAGGATGTCTTCCAACGGTACCTGGGCTGCTCTGATGCCACAGCCAGTGGCCAGCTGCACCAGGTGGCAGATGCAGCCAAGGTCCTGGATGTGGGGCTGGCTGGTCTTCAGTCTGCTGATGACCGAGTTATGTCGGCCTTTCATAACACTCGCATTGTCAGAGTTAAATGCAATAAGGTTATCCAATGGGATGCCCCTTTTTCTATTGGAAACAGGAAAAAATGGCACAAAACGTCTCAGACAAAATGTAAGGTTGTAATTAAATGCAAACTACTAAACATGTCAACAACACAGTGCAGTACCCCTTACCTAAAGGCTTCACTCAGCTTTTCATACAGATTTTCTGCATTTCCTACATTGCATATAGGCATCTCCAGGAATCTTGTAGCGACCTGCAGAGTGGCCTCATCGTAGAGTCTAGTCAGGATGACGAATTCTTTGTCTGTTTTTCTGTTGTTTGATTCGTCGCACATCAGTGAAAAGGGCTGAGATCGGCATGTTTTGGCCAAGTCGTCCTCTAGTTCTGCTGCTATGGCACCTGTTGAGTGTCCAGTAATTAGCTAGTAGCCTACAACTTGCATGCCATGGCATGGGCACATTATCAAATAGGCCTACACAATAGTCATACTTAATGCTCAAGTGTTAGAATATTCAAACACACTTCAAATCCATTTTATACCGTTTTAGCAAATGTACAGTAGCCCAACAGTGAGATAGGTAGCTATATCTGGCTAGCTAACTTACCTTTAATGAGTTGAGTAGCTTTAGTTTTTCCCGTAGAGTATTTTCGTGCAATAGCAGAGTCCGGGAACATGTCAGCTACGCACTTGTTGAAGTCGTCGTGGAAGGAGAAAGGGATGCTGTTTTTGGCACACAGCATTGCCATTTTACCTCAGCATTTGTAACCTGGTCAGCGAATGCTGACATCGCCTGCGCATTTTTTGAGCCTCCAGCCCGCGCTTGTGCTTGGCGGATTTCTCGTGCTCACTAACATCATTCCTTCCCCCGTGTGAAATACTAAAACGCGTGACTGTCGCTCACCCTGCTCCTCTTCAGAAAAGAAAATTCGCTGTCCCATCGATCCCGGTATTTACACGAGGGTTTTTGTTTTTTGGCAAGCGGAGTGCCTTCTCTGTTGTGGCGTTCCTCATCCATCCGTTTGTTTCTGTATTATTCGCGCGTTGTCAGTTCATCGTCTGACGACACACACTAACCTCGCGACAACTGCCACCTGCAGTACCTGTAGAAGGCTACTGCAGGTGGCAGTTATCGCGAGGTTAGTGACAGAGCTCAGATTGGGAATGTTTTTTTGTTTTTTACTTCGCCCAGGCCCGGGGTATTATTATTTTAAAAAACGCAAAATATGGGTGATTTACGGGAAAATACTAATACGGGAGGAGGGTGGGAAATAATAGTAAAATACGGGACTTTCCCGGCCAAAACGGGATACTTGACAGGTATGGTTCTTATGCATTTGGGTTAACACTATCTTTCATGACAGGGCCTAAAAGTAACTAATGTCACTCTGGATTAGAGGACGCGTTTTCTGAAAGGTCAACAAAAACCGGCTAATTTACCCATCCGGAACTTCGGGCGCTAGACGTCCTGGGTGTTTGCGTTTAAGATGCTGTTAGAAATAATCAATATATTGAAACGGAACATTAAAAGATAATTCACTGTTTCTGGACGGATCATATTTGTCCCATTCCGGTAGTATTACCGGATGTTGTCTTTAGCCTCAGATAGCATATAGCTAATATTGTATTGTATATATGAGTAGAGGGAGAAGGACGCGTGGAGTTACAGAGTAAACACACCGCCTCTACCTCTCACTCATTGATGCTGCAATGATACAGTTGCCTGTTTAATAACTGATAAACCTCAGAAGGATTGCATAATAGAATATCGGAGGTGAGAGCTCCAGGACATCACTAACAAGATGGTGACGGTGACGTCATACGAGGACCCGCCCCCGACGACATCAGCCTATAGAAGAGTCCGGAGAACCCCATGTGACAAGCGGCCAACAGGATCCAGCCCCCCACTACCAACCAATGAGAGCACGAGACCGGAGCACGTCTTATTTTGAAGTTGTTTATTGTATGGCGGGAAAGGGGTGGTTCTGTAAAGCATGTTTGTATTGTGAGATCGATCTCTCTTTTGTTCCGGACCGCCAGACAGTAACTACTGCTGAGCTCCACTCAGTCAGCGGCCTGTGGACGCGTGTACCGGGCTACTGAGCCACAGCTGTGAAGCTTTTGTAAAACGTACTGCTGCATCCTTTTATTAAACACTCCTTTTAAACTTATAGGAGGAGCTTCACCTCGTTTCTTTGAATCGACTCCTGGGCTTCGAATAAATGAACATTTCCTACAATGCTGATGCATCGCCGTTGTACTGCCGTAGGCCCGCCCTGCGTTGCAGACAGTACACTTGACTTGTTTATTAGCTTTATTTTCTTTAAAAATGCCCAGACTTTGGAAAATCGGTCTCAATTTTACTGCAGTCTGCTCACGCTGATCCGGAGCCTCTGCCATGATTCATCAGTCTTCCAACGGTACCTGGGCTGCTCTGATGCCACAGCCAGTGGCCAGCTGCACCAGGTGGCAGATGCAGCCAAGGTCCTGGATGTGGGGCTGGCTGGTCTTCAGTCTGCTGATGACCGAGTTATGTCGGCCTTTCATAACACTCGCATTGTCAGAGTTAAATGCAATAAGGTTATCCAATGGGATGCCCCTTTTTCTATTGGAAACAGGAAAAAATGGCACAAAACGTCTCAGACAAAATGTAAGGTTGTAATTAAATGCAAACTACTAAACATGTCAACAACACAGTGCAGTACCCCTTACCTAAAGGCTTCACTCAGCTTTTCATACAGATTTTCTGCATTTCCTACATTGCATATAGGCATCTCCAGGAATCTTGTAGCGACCTGCAGAGTGGCCTCATCGTAGAGTCTAGTCAGGATGACGAATTCTTTGTCTGTTTTTCTGTTGTTTGATTCGTCGCACATCAGTGAAAAGGGCTGAGATCGGCATGTTTTGGCCAAGTCGTCCTCTAGTTCTGCTGCTATGGCACCTGTTGAGTGTCCAGTAATTAGCTAGTAGCCTACAACTTGCATGCCATGGCATGGGCACATTATCAAATAGGCCTACACAATAGTCATACTTAATGCTCAAGTGTTAGAATATTCAAACACACTTCAAATCCATTTTATACCGTTTTAGCAAATGTACAGTAGCCCAACAGTGAGATAGGTAGCTATATCTGGCTAGCTAACTTACCTTTAATGAGTTGAGTAGCTTTAGTTTTTCCCGTAGAGTATTTTCGTGCAATAGCAGAGTCCGGGAACATGTCAGCTACGCACTTGTTGAAGTCGTCGTGGAAGGAGAAAGGGATGCTGTTTTTGGCACACAGCATTGCCATTTTACCTCAGCATTTGTAACCTGGTCAGCGAATGCTGACATCGCCTGCGCATTTTTTGAGCCTCCAGCCCGCGCTTGTGCTTGGCGGATTTCTCGTGCTCACTAACATCATTCCTTCCCCCGTGTGAAATACTAAAACGCGTGACTGTCGCTCACCCTGCTCCTCTTCAGAAAAGAAAATTCGCTGTCCCATCGATCCCGGTATTTACACGAGGGTTTTTGTTTTTTGGCAAGCGGAGTGCCTTCTCTGTTGTGGCGTTCCTCATCCATCCGTTTGTTTCTGTATTATTCGCGCGTTGTCAGTTCATCGTCTGACGACACACACTAACCTCGCGACAACTGCCACCTGCAGTACCTGTAGAAGGCTACTGCAGGTGGCAGTTATCGCGAGGTTAGTGACAGAGCTCAGATTGGGAATGTTTTTTTGTTTTTTACTTCGCCCAGGCCCGGGGTATTATTATTTTAAAAAACGCAAAATATGGGTGATTTACGGGAAAATACTAATACGAGAGGAGGGTGGGAAATAATAGTAAAATACGGGACTTTCCCGGCCAAAACGGGATACTTGACAGGTATGGTTCTTATGCATTTGGGTTAACACTATCTTTCATGACAGGGCCTAAAAGTAACTAATGTCACTCTGGATTAGAGGACGCGTTTTCTGAAAGGTCAACAAAAACCGGCTAATTTACCCATCCGGAACTTCGGGCGCTAGACGTCCTGGGTGTTTGCGTTTAAGATGCTGTTAGAAATAATCAATATATTGAAACGGAACATTAAAAGATAATTCACTGTTTCTGGACGGATCATATTTGTCCCATTCCGGTAGTATTACCGGATGTTGTCTTTAGCCTCAGATAGCATATAGCTAATATTGTATTGTATATATGAGTAGAGGGAGAAGGACGCGTGGAGTTACAGAGTAAACACACCGCCTCTACCTCTCACTCATTGATGCTGCAATGATACAGTTGCCTGTTTAATAACTGATAAACCTCAGAAGGATTGCATAATAGAATATCGGAGGTGAGAGCTCCAGGACATCACTAACAAGATGGTGACGGTGACGTCATACGAGGACCCGCCCCCGACGACATCAGCCTATAGAAGAGTCCGGAGAACCCCATGTGACAAGCGGCCAACAGGATCCAGCCCCCCACTACCAACCAATGAGAGCACGAGACCGGAGCACGTCTTATTTTGAAGTTGTTTATTGTATGGCGGGAAAGGGGTGGTTCTGTAAAGCATGTTTGTATTGTGAGATCGATCTCTCTTTTGTTCCGGACCGCCAGACAGGAACTACTGCTGAGCTCCACTCAGTCAGCGGCCTGTGGACGCGTGTACCGGGCTACTGAGCCACAGCTGTGAAGCTTTTGTAAAACGTACTGCTGCATCCTTTTATTAAACACTCCTTTTAAACTTATAGGAGGAGCTTCACCTCGTTTCTTTGAATCGACTCCTGGGCTTCGAATAAATGAACATTTCCTACAATGCTGATGCATCGCCGTTGTACTGCCGTAGGCCCGCCCTGCGTTGCAGACAGTACACTTGACTTGTTTATTAGCTTTATTTTCTTTAAAAATGCCCAGACTTTGGAAAATCGGTCTCAATTTTACTGCAGTCTGCTCACGCTGATCCGGAGCCTCTGCCATGATTCATCTGTTAAAGTCAGTGGTTGGTTTAGGACGCAGATGGTGCAAAGACGAAGCTACTTCTTCTTTAATTTTATTGGCGGTTGGCATCCAACATTACCGCCACCACCTGTTATGGGTGTGGAGCATCAATGGGGATTAGACACTTTAGAAACAAAACAATGGGAAAATGAATGGTCCTTTTGCTTCCCCTTCAGAACCAGAAGCAGTAAAATGCTAATCCGCAGCATACTAAATGATGGTGGTGGGTTGCCAACTCTATCGCAATTTAATTTGGTGTGTTCTAATGAGTCATGAGTTAAATGCCTAGGTTGCTTAAATAATACGACGCGTCGACAACTACATTTTGCGTCGACAAAATGTAGTTGTCGACGCAAAATGTAGTTGTCGACGAGTTGTTGCAGCTTTATTTATAATTATTATAATAAAGATGATGATGGTGATGATGATGATGAAGATGCAGCTGCTGGTTGGCTGTGATTAAACCCTGCAGAAAACACATGCTAGAGCTTCAGCTGTCAGGTTGAAACGCAAGACAAACTCTTTAAGTGGTATTTATAGACACACACACACACACACACACACACACACACACACACACACACACACACACACACACACACACACACACACACACAGGTACTGGTTAAACACTGGGTATAAAGCAGCTTCCTGTCTGTCTCATTCATTTATCCATTCATGTGGCAGAGACCTGATATCCCATAATGCCTTTAAAACTGACTCACATATACCACATATTTCGGTGCAAAACCAGTGAGTGGGTGGGAGGTGAAGAAGTTGGTCGGGCAGTGTGTTGGACTTATTTTAATTTATATGACTTTTTCAAGGTAACTGTGGCAACACTGGAGAGAGCTGCTGGGGGTCAGTGTGGTGAGGGCTGCTGCTGCAGGAGTTTTGATACCTTAATAATGTTTCTCAGGTCAGCTGTGCTTTATTTAGGATTATTTTTCCTTTTATGAAACTGAATCCAGTTCCTGTGCAGCCCCCCCCCCCCCTCCCCCCAGGCAGGAGTCATGGACACCCACATGGTTTTGCACTGATGAGGCAGGAGAGTCTCAGACAGAATCATAATAATTCTAAAGTTTATTTTTCACTTTTTGAATCTCCCAGTGTTCTGTGTGCACCCCCACAGCGACTGGTCTGAAACTGAACTCCCATCATGTGGAGCCCCACCTCTTCCACTCCGGATCCAGCAGAGACTCCGCTCCGGGTTTCCTCCCCCTCCGTCTCGGACCTCCTCCCACAGGATCGGGGCTTCGGGCTTCAGATGACTGAGGATTGGCAGAGAGAGGATCCGGATCTGCAGAGAGCATGGGGAGCAGCAGCAGTTGAGACCCGCACAGGGACTACTTTCCTCGGACTCTGGATTTACCGGCATGCCCTTCGTGAAGCGCACCGTGCAGCCGCAGCTCCTCTGTCGGCTGGAGGCCCCTAGGGGATCTGAAACCCCTGAGCCTGGGGGGTCTGAGGACCTGGTGTCGGTCAGTAACCTGGCTCTGACCCGGGTCCTCCTCCAGCTGTCGGACCTGGCCCGGCTCTCCTGCTCCCTGTTCACCGAGCTGGAATCCGAGCTGAGAGGGGGAGCGGAGCGGATCCTCCGGCTCCAGGGCCGGGTGCTGCGGCTGCAGGACCGGGTCTCCGAGCTGGACCCCCGGCAGGAGCCTGTGCGTAAGTACCCCAACTTTCTACGTCCCCTTGTGGGCAGAGGAACCTCTGCCCCCCCCTCTCTCTAAAGTCTGTCTCCCTGTGTCCTCCCTGCTGGTCTCCGGACTGGGACGCTCCGCAGCGGGATCTTTATTTCGGGTTTTTCCACTCAAACTGTGACGTAGTTTAAACACAGCTGCTGGGTTCCAGTGTCAGGAAGTCTTTGGAGATCCAGCGGGAGGCTTCTGTGTGTGTGTGTCTGTGTGCGCGCTTGTGCGTGTGTTTGTATTAGCGTGTGTTCCTGTTAGAGGTGTGTGTGTCTTAGCTTCAGTCCAGTCTTTATTTAAATACAGCTGCTGAGTTTTCCCAGAGTTGCACAATGTTTGGAAATGTCTACCCCCCCCCTTTACATTTTAAGTTTGGTGTGTTTCAGGCAGTACTTTATTAAAAAGGTAACTGTGTAAGTCTGCTCTTCAGTCCTGGGGGAGCAGGATGCTTTTATTGATCCGACCACAGAATATAACAACACTGAGAGGAACATGAAGAAAAGAGTTTCTGAAACAGATGTGAACTATGGTAGACCTTATTGAAAGAGAAAGAGTATTTTACTCTTCATCATATCTCGGGATCCTCAGTGATGAAACGGTCTGAGAGAACTGAACACAGATCAGGGGGTGTCTGTCTGAGGGCCGTCCTCCATCTCACCTCTGATCTACATCACACTCTAAACCTCGACCAGAGGTGTGTGTCCTCCTGTGGAGTCAGGTGTAGCTGTTAGCATCAGGTGTGTGTCCTCCTGTAGAGTCAGGTGTAGCTGTTAGCATCAGGTGTGTGTCCTCCTGTAGAGTCAGGTGTAGCTGTTAGCATCAGTTGTGTGTCCTCCTGTAGAGTCAGGTGTAGCTGTTAGCATCAGGTGTGTGTCCTCCTGTAGAGTCAGGTGTAGCTGTTAGCATCAGGTGTGTGTCCTCCTGTAGAGTCAGGTGTAGCTGTTAGCATCAGGTGTGTGTCCTCCTGTGGAGTCAGGTGTAGCTGTTAGCATCAGGTGTGTGTCCTCCTGTAGAGCCAGGTGTAGCTGTTAGCATCAGGTGTGTGTCCTCCTGTGAAGTCAGGTGTAGCTGTTAGCATCAGGTGTGTGTCCTCCTGTGGAGTCAGGTGTAGCTGTTAGCATCGGGTGTGTGTCCTCCTGTGAAGTCAGGTGTAGCTGTTAGCATCAGGTGTGTGTCCTCCTGTGAAGTCAGGTGTAGCTGTTAGCATCAGGTGTGTGTCCTTCTGTGGAGTCAGGTGTAGCTGTAAGCATCAGGTGTGTGTCCTCCTGTGAAGTCAGGTGTAGCTGTTAGCATCAGGTGTGTGTCCTCCTGTGAAGTCAGGTGTAGCTGTTAGCATCAGGTGTGTGTCCTTCTGTGGAGTCAGGTGTAGCTGTTAGCATCAGGTGTGTGTCCTTCTGTGGAGTCAGGTGTAGCTGTTAGCATCAGGTGTGTGAAGCTGATATGCTGAGCAGTTTGAATCATACAGTCAACATGAATCAGCTTCTCCTGATGCATGAGGGTAAAGCCCGGCTTGTTTAGCTGGGACACCCCTGTGTGTGTGTGTGTGTGTGTGTGTGTGTGTGTGTGTGTGTGTGTGTGTGTGTGTGTGTGTGTGTGTGTGTGTGTGTGTGTGTGTGTGTGTGTGTGTGTGTGTGGGAAGCACTTAGTGAACCTGTCCTCCCTCAGTCCTGCAGCTGGACCCCCCGGAGGATTTAGCCTCTCTGCTTCAGGTCCAGGCATGCCCCCTCTCCAGACCCTGCTTTGTGTGTGGGTGTGGGTGGGTGTGTGTGTGTGGGTGTGTTTCGGTGAGGGGGGGGTGTTTAGTGCATGCAGGTATTTATCTGCACCTGAGACTAACCAGAGCTGCAGAGATTTCCCTCCAACTGCAGGAACACACACACACACACACACACACACACACACACACACACACACACACACACACACACTGCCCTCTTGTTAGCGGGGCAGGCAATGGTGTCTTTAGCCCCCCCCTTTTTGTCTGGTCATTTCCACCATGCACTTCTTGTCTGCTCCGTCAGTGTGAAACCGTTCTGATTTATACCAAACAACAACCCCCCCCCCCCCACACACACCTCCCTCTCAGTGTCCTCTTGTTGTTACTGATGGCAGAGCTGCAGACACCAGTAACAACAAGAATTATTAGAGACTCAGATCCTAATGAGTTCATCCTCCATCTCAACATCTACTTTAAAGAGTCCTCTCCTGCTGATGTTCAGGTGTATATCAGTATGTAGAGTCTCTACTTTAAAGAGTCCTCTCCTGCTGATGTTCAGGTGTATATCAGTATGTAGTGTCTCTACTTTAAAGAGTCCTCTCCTGCTGATGTTCAGGTGTATATCAGTATGTAGAGTCTCTACTTTAAAGAGTCCTCTCCTGCTGATGTTCAGGTGTATATCAGTATGTAGTGTCTGTACTTTAAAGAGTCCTCTCCTGCTGATGTTCAGGTGTATATCAGTATGTAGTGTCTCTACTTTAAAGAGTCCTCTCCTGCTGATGTTCAGGTGTATATCAGTATGTAGTGTCTCTACTTTAAAGAGTCCTCTCCTGCTGATGTTCAGGTGTATATCAGTATATAGTGTCTCTACTTTAAAGAGTCCTCTCTGCTGATGTTCAGGTGTGTATCAGTATGTAGCGTCTCTACTTTAAAGAGTCCTCTCCTGCTGATGTTCAGGTGTATATCAGTATGTAGTGTCTCTACTTTAAAGAGTCCTCTCCTGCTGATGTTCAGGTGTATATCAGTATGTAGTGTCTCTACTTTAAAGAGTCCTCTCCTGCTGATGTTCAGGTGTATATCAGTATGTAGAGTATCTACTTTAAAGAGTCCTCTCCTGCTGATGTTCAGGTGTATAACAGTATGTAGTGTCTCTACTTTAAAGAGTCCTCTCCTGCTGATGTTCAGGTGTATATCAGTATGTAGTGTATCTACTTTAAAGAGTCCTCTCCTGCTGATGTTCAGGTGTATATCAGTATGTAGAGTCTCTACTTTAAAGAGTCCTCTCCTGCTGATGTGCAGGTGTATATCAGTATGTAGAGTCTCTACTTTAAAGAGTCCTCTCTGCTGATGTTCAGGTGTATATCAGTATGTAGTGTCTCTACTTTAAAGAGTCCTCTCCTGCTGATGTTCAGGTGTGTATCAGTATGTAGTGTCTCTACTTTAAAGAGTCCTCTCCTGCTGATGTTCAGGTGTATATCAGTATGTAGTGTCTCTACTTCAAAGAGTCCTCTCCTGCTGATGTTCAGGTGTGTATCAGTATGTAGTGTCTCTACTTTAAAGAGTCCTCTCCTGCTGATGTTCAGGTGTATATCAGTATGTAGAGTCTCTACTTTAAAGAGTCCTCTCCTGCTGAGGTTCAGGTGTTGCTGTTCTGTGGAAGAGATGCTCTCCATGTTGCGTGTCAGGTTAACAACCCCCCCTTCATTGAAAGGCCTAATTACTCTCAATTGCTCTTTTCATATGAATGTGTCAGTTCAGCCCTAAACAACTAAATTAAACCCACCCCCCCGCCTATGTGAATAACAATTGGTGTAAATGGAGCAGTGAGGGGGGGGCAGCAGGTCAGGGGGGAATGCTCTCCATGTTGGATTACAGACGGGATATCTGTGGGGGATAAATCAGGAGAAGTCCTCTCTGTTTCAGATGGACACACACACACACACACACACACACACACACACACACACACACACACACACACACACACACACACAGAGAGAGGTACAGCAGGAGTCTGGCATGTTTCCTGGAGTTGTTTGGACCCATCATGTCTCACAATCCTTCAGAGACTCTGCTGGTGTGTGTGTGTGTGTGTGTGTGTGTGTGTGTGTGTGTGTGTGTGTGTGTGTGTGTGTGTGTGTGTGTGTGTGTGTGTGTGTGTGTGTGTGTGTGTGTGTGTGTGTGTGTGTGTGTGTGTGTGTGTGTGTGTGTGTGTGTGTGTGTGTGTGTGTGTGTGTGTGTGTGTGTGTGTGTGTGTGTGTGTGTGTGTGTGTGTGTGTGTGTGTGTGTGTGTGTGTGTTCCTGGTTGGTCTCACCACAGCTTCAGTCTCAGTGAAACTGTAAACAGGCGCTTCAGATCTCTGGTCTTCAGAGCGGTGTTCCTCTGCTCTCCTGTGAGGTCCTTTGAGCAGTGTCAGCACTCTGTCATAAAGTGACTGTTTATCCAGGTTTAATCCACATTTTTACCCAAACTCTTTTCATCTTGGTGCTTTTTACCTCTATATTTGAACTGATGAAGGACGTTAGTGATGGGGCGTCTGGATCTGGAGCTACCAGAGAAGCTGAGCTAAGGAATATATGAAGAGAGGAGAGGAGTTTATAAACACCTCCTGAACTGTCCTATGTGAAGCTATCAGCAGCTAGCGTTATCATCAGCGGGATGCTAGCATTATCATCAGCGAGATGCTAGCGTTATCATCAGCGGGATGCTAGCGTTATCATCAGCGGGATGCTAGCGTAAGCATCAGTGGGATGCTAGCGTTATCATCAGCGGGATGCTAGCGTTATCATCAGCGGGATGCTAGCGTGAATCCCTGTGTCTGATGACCTCTCCATGCATCCTGACAAGGAGACATGTAGAAATCAAATGACTCATTATTTTTGTGTTAAAGGCTTGTTGTGCATTTGTAGCTGTCATGTGCACTCAGTTTGAACAAGCTCTCACACACACACACTCACACACACTCTGTTACGTAACATGTGAGCAGAGCCTGCAGCGCTACAGCTTCACCCTCGCTCTAACGTCTCCTCTTCACTGAGCGTCATCTATAGGTTTTCCCACTCATGTGAGGTCAGGGGTCATGTACAGCGAAATGTGGTCTCTAGTGGGCGGGGGTGGGGGCAGTGAGATCACAGCATAGTAACCTGTAATTATAGATGTGCAAAATACATACAGGTGTTGAACAGTTCATGTCTCCTCCATCACATTTTGCAAAGTCGTCCTGTATGTTTGACCCCTCCGATCTACAGCGCCCAGTACAGACCCCCCCCCCCCCCCCCTCCATTACTGGGACTGCACTAAGTGAGGCTGCAGTCGAAGGCTCAATACGCTGCATGTTAGTCATGTGATGCAGGGTGGAAACATCCAGCAACAGAGACATGATTTATACACACACACACACACACACACACACACACACACACACACACACACACACACTGTCTCTATCCTGTCATTATCAGAGCATATCTGTGCATGTCCAGACAACCTGCCGCTACAGCAGTTAATTATAGAGCCGCTGTCTGTGATCAGATGATGTCATGCTCACACCTGAGAGGTGAAACCCCCCCCCCCTGCCTGCTGATGGAGGAGCTCTGTGTCCCTCTTCAGCATGAAGGAGTGAAACCAGCAGAGCTACTGGTTTACTTTATTAGACCTCAGGGTGTGTGTGTGTGTGTGTGTGTGTGTGTGTGTGTGTGTGTGTGTGTGTGTGTGTGTGTGTGTGTGTGTGTGTGTGTGTGTGTGTGTGTGTGTGTGTGTGTGTGTGTGTGTGTGTGTGTGTGTGTGTGTGTGTGTGTGTGTGTGTGTGTGTGTGTGTGTGTGTGTGATAAGATATCTACTCGCCCGAGGTGTGTATTTGTCTCTGTCTCTCACACACTTATTAAAACACTCCCCGGCAGCCATCCCTCTTTATTGAGTGGTGAGTTGGGAGGGCAGCAGGACTCTTGAGAGAGGGGGAGGGCAGAGTGATTCACCCCCTGACCTTACAGCCTACTGAACTCCCCCGATCAAAAAAATACAGCAGCATGAATTTAGACGGAGTGAGTGGAGCATGCAGCCCCTCCCACTCCTCTCCTGGAAAGCGTTTTTAAAGCTCTTTGTTTCAGGCCAGCTGAGAGGACCCCCCACCCCCCCACACCCGATCCGAGAGACTTTAATATTCCACACTAGGGCTGCTCCGATTAGTCAACTAATCGTTATTAGGCGAACAAAAATATCCGCCGCCTAATTTTTCATTAGCCGATTAGTCAAAAAAAAGAAAAAGGTCCATCAGCCGGAAACACCCTCAGACTTCTTTCAGAGCTGGGCCTGGTCCTTCACTTATTTGTTGGCAGGATATCCAAAGTGTGCGATCCTTCTGAGCGAGTAAGGGACAAGCCGCAAAAGGTGACATGCAAACTCCGCTGGGAAAAAGTTTCCAGGCCATCATATCAAAACCCGGAGCTTTATTATCCCCGACAACGGGAGCTCCTTCCTCAGACTCGGAGACACCAGCAGCAGTGAGCCAGGCAGCAGCCTGGCTTTGTACCAACAGATATAAACCTACAGTATCTCACAAAAGTGAGTACCCCCCTCACATTTGTGTAAATATGTTATTATACAATATGTTATTAACAGGGTACATTTGCTGAGCCCTCAAAATAACTCAACACAGCCATTAATGTCTAACCCGCTGCAACAAAGGTGAGAACACCCTAAGTGAGAATGGCGAGATTTTGCTCATTTCGCCATTTTCCCTTCCCGGTGTCATGTGACTCGTTAGTGTTACAAAGTCTCAGGTGTGATGGGGAGCAGGTGTGTATCATCTGGTGTTTCACTCTCACACTCTCTCATACTGGTCACTGGAAGTTCAACATGGCACCTCGTGGCAAAGAGCTCTCTGAGGATCTGAAAGAAAGAGCTGTTGCTCTACATAAAGACGGCCGAGGCTATAAGAAGAGAGAGCACCCTGAAACTGAGCTGCAGCACGGTGGCCCAGACCATACAGCGGTTTAACAGGACCGGTTCCACTCAGAACAGGCCTCGCCACGGTCCACTAAGAAGGTTGAGTGCACGTGCTCAGCGTCATGTCCAGAAGCTGTCTCTTGAAAATAGACGTATGACTGCTGCCAGCATTGCTGCAGAGGTGAAAGGGGTGGGGGGTCAGTCTGTCGGTGCTCAGACCATACGCCGCCCACTGTATCAAATGGGTCTGCATGGCTGTCGTCCCAGAAAGAAGCCTCTAATAAAGATGATGGACAAGAAAGCCCGCAAACAGTTTGCTGAAGACAAGCAGACTAAGGACATGGATTACTGGAACCACGTCCTGTGGTCTGATGAGACCAAGGTTAACTCATTTGGGTCAGATGGTGTCAGGTGTGTGTGGCGGCGACCAGGAGAGGAGTACAAAGACTAGTGTGTCTTGCCTACAGTCGAGCATGGTCGTGGGAGTGTCAGGGTTTGGGGCTGATGAGTGCTGCTGGTTGTGGGGAGCTACAGTTCATTGAGGGAACCATGAAGGCCCACCTGTACTGTGACATACTGAAGCGGAGCATGATCCCCTCCCTTCAGAAACTGGGCCGCAGGGCAGTATTCCAACATGATACCGACCCCAAACACACCTCCAAGAGGACCACTGCCTTGCTAAAGAGACTGAGAGTAAAGGTGATGGACTGGCCAAGCATGTCTCCAGACCTAAACTCTCTGGGGCATCCTCAGACGGAGGGTGGAGGAGCACAAGGTCTCTGACATCCACCAGCTCTGTGATGTGGACATGGAGGAGTGGAAGAGGGTTCCAGTGGCAACCTGTGAAGCTCTACTGAACTCTGTGCCCAGGAGAGTTCAGGCAGTTCTGGAAAATAATGGTGGCACAAAATATCGACACTTTGGGCACAATTTGGCCATTCTCACTTAGGGTGTTCTCACCTTTGTTGCAGCGGGTTAGACATTAATGGCTGTGTTGAGTTATTTTGAGGGCTCAGCAAATGTACCCTGTTATCCCAGCTGTACACTGACTACTCTACTCTGGATCAGAGGGTCATCTCTTCAGGGTTGTCCCAGGAGAAGATATAATAACATATTTACACAAAAGGGAGGGGGTACTCACTTTTGTGAGATACTGTATATATGCAATTCAAGCTTTCATGTCAGGATCAGGGCTAAATGTGGGAGGGATTTTCGCCGACAAGCATATTTGTCGCTGTATCCTGTGTAGTATTTATTGGGTTGTTGTATTCAGATATGAATTACAGAAACTAGAACTCAATGCTCAGTGTGTGTGCTCGCTGCTTGTTCACACACATATTAAGAATCCTCACGGGAGCTTCTGCTGCTTGTACCGCACGGGCAGACGCTCCATCCGTGCGGCGCGCTGTGACCCTCATGTGCTTTTTACAGTTTAATTTATATTTCAACGGTTAATTATTACAGTTGTATTTTATATTTCACGTGAAGCACAACGTACCATGCTGTTTTGATAAGGATCTTTATCAGCCTTTGAAACTGAAACCCTTTTTTTCATAAGGTAATATATCAGAGATTGAGACGATCAGTCGACTGATCGCATGAAATGACGACTATAAGTCCACTAGAAAAGTCTTTAGTCGAGGGCAGTCCTACTACTACTAGTCCAGCCTGTTTTCTGGGGGGGAGGGAGATAAAGCATTAGAGAGTAAACCCCCCCCCCCATAATAAATGCTCCTTTAATCTGCTGCCAATAAGAAGAGAGAGGGTCTGCCCCCCAGCCAGGGGACGGGTAATTCAGCCTGGCTCTGTCCAAAGGATGTTGCCCCCCCGGACCAGAAACCCCCTGCACTTCACCCCCGAGAATAATACTGAGATACTTCTGAAGGGTTAGAGCTAACACATCCAGCAGCTGCAAGCTAATGCTAACTGTAAACACACCACTGTCCTGACAGCAAAGCTAACTGAGCTAACAGAGCAGAGGCTACAGCTAACAGCGGCTACAGTTAGCAGCGGCTACAGCTAACAGCGGCTACAGTTAGCAGCGGCTACAGCTAACAGTGGCTACAGTTAGCAGCGGCTACAGCTAACAGTGGCTACAGTTAGCAGCGGCTACAGCTAACAGCGGCTACAGCTAACAGCGGCTACAGTTAGCAGCGGCTGCAGCTAACAGCGGCTACAGTTAGCAGCGGCTGCAGCTAACACGCCTTCATAAATATTTAGCTTAAGATAAGTCTGATCATGTTTGGAGGAATTATGCATCCCTGAGGTTTGTCTCCCTGATGAGGAGTGACTCCTATCTGGTCCTCAGGGAGGTGAAGAGGAGCCTTCCACCAGCTGCAGATGAGCAGGGGAGAGCATGAGGAAGAGTGTCTCACCCTGACTCTTTGTTCCCCCCACTTTGTACCTCCTCTTCCTGCCCTCAGATCCTTTATTCCTGCAGAGATCTGCCTTCCCCTCAGGCTCTCCCTCTCTCTCTCAGTCTCTCTCCCTCTCCCTCTCTCTCTCTCCCTCTCTCTCTCAGTCTCTCTCCCTCTCTCTCTCTCTCTCAGTCTCTCCCTCTCTCTCCATCTCTCTCTCTCTCTCTCTCTCTCAGTTTCTCTCCCTCTCTCTCGCCATCTCTCTCTCTCAGTCTCTTTCTCCCTCTCTCGCCATCTCTCTCTCTCCCTCCCTCTCTCTCTCTCTTTCTCTCTCTCCCCCTTTCTCTCTCTCTCTCTCTCCCCCTCTCTCTCCCTCTCTCTCCCTCTCTCTCTCTCCCTCTCTCTCTCCCCTCTCCCTCTCTCTCTCTCCCTCTCTCTCTCTCCCCCTCTCTCTCTCTCTCTCTCCCTCTCTCCCCCTCTCTCTCTCTCCCCCTCTCTCTCTCCCCCTTTCTCTCTCTCTCTCTCCCTCTCTCTCTCTCCCCCTCTCTCTCCATCTCTCTCTCCCTGTCTCTCTGCTCCTGCTCTCTTCAGATGAGCTGCTCTCTGTTCTGCTCTGGTTTTTATTCAGAGACCCATATGATATATCTGATATGTGTTATGATCACTTCACTGATGGATCCAAGACTCTGAGAGGGACTGAGGTTTAGTGTTTCTCTGTTTTATATTGAAGGGAATATCTGTGGACATTTAGACCCTTGGACGGTGAGACTCACACCATTAATCTAGATGATAGCAGTTAATGGATAATGAGTAGAGTCGGCTCTCAGGTAACTCCTGTGGTTTTATTACAGCTGAGATTACCTTCATATTACCTTCACACAGACGCTCTATTGTTCCTGACCTCTAGAGCCGGGTGATGATGTAATGATGATCAGAAAAGGTGTGTCCTCCCACCCTGTCTTCCTCTCTGAGGGAACTTCCCTGAAATCTGATCCACCTCTCCCCTCTAACAGACCTCCTCTGGTTCACTGAACAGGCTCCACTCCTCCTGTCTGTGTCGTTGTTTGTTTGTTTGTTGTTTGCTTTTGTAATTGCAGATATGGTTTGCTCACTGTGGGTCGCTCTCCGCGTGGGGCAGACCCTCCCGTGGAACAGATCCTAGTAAACATTAGTTGTTGTTCCTCGTCGGCACGGTAACGGTTTCATATTGTTTTCATAATCATGGAGGCCAGGACCACATCTGAAATCAAGTCTTGTGAATCCACTCCCTGCTGCTGTAGCGCTCTTCCTGTGTCCCCGTCCTTAGAGGTGGAGACAGAGGTGTCTGGGACAGAGCCGTCTCTTTGGATGTGATGGTTAGCCCGGTCTGTCCTGGCAGATTCAGATGCATCCCTCCTCTCTCTGCTGCTTTCCTCTTTCACAGAGCAGCAGGAATGTGAGGCTTTGATAAACCTGGACCAGAACCAGACGGGGACAGAATCCCTGGAAGTCTGTCCAGTTCAGTTATTCTGCGGCCTCGGGAGAGACAGGGATCATCTCTGGTATTCAGAGCCTAAACACTCTGAATAATCCTACATATTTAATAAGGTGTGTGAGGTGCTGACAGGTCTTTACAAAGCTTCTGTTTTCATACCAAACATGAGCCGGAGGAAACCCGACTCTGGTTCACAGCAGCCCATATCCGTCTGGGTTTATACGCTCCAAAGAAGAGTCTCTTCACTTTTGTTTTTACATAGCCTGGAGAAATGACTGGAAATAGCTTCATGACGAGTCTTTATGGGAACTGTGTGGGCTGCTGGAGGCTTCAGTCTGAAACAGAGGCTGGACGGGGGGGGGGGGGGGGGGGGGGGGCTGTCAGCTCTTGACCGGGTCGTTCTTCAGAAACCCTCAGAGACTCCCCTGCAGGATCTCTGGCAGACTGCTGGCAGACTGTTTGCAGACGTCAGGATGGTGGGTGTGTCTCTGAGGTTTCTCCCCCATTGGGAGACTCAGAGGGTGAGTTAAATTCTTTCCAGCTCGGGGCCAGAGATCATCACTTTACTCCAGGCTGCACATGGCTTGGGTTTTACAAGACTCCTTTCAAACATCTAATAATAAAAATGATGTGGGAAATTTGGCCTACCGACTAAAGCACTGCCGAGCTTTATTATAAAACCCGGCAGGTCCAGGGGAGTCCAGTTTCAGCCGGATCCCTCCAGAGTTTCTGCACGAGTTCCTCTGGTTAGTTCAGGGTCTCTGTGGAGGCTGCTGCCTGAGTGAGACATGGACACTCTGTGGTGGATCTCCTGTTGGTTGACCTCTGGCTTAGTCTCAGTAGACCAACCGGTCGTTAGTCGACATGACGTTCTGTTCATGCTGTTTTCAAGCGTGGTCGATTCAGGTCTCAGGAACGTATGAGCTCATCTGTGGTAAACACAACGAGCACCGGTCCCTGCTGTCAGACGTCCCTGTCCCAGTGTACAGACCCAGCAGCAGTAGCTTGCTACTACCTGCTGTTTGGTAATGCAGAACCTGATAGCTGGCCGTAGTGTGGTCTTCGTGGTGTGTTCAGGTTCCATTTTTGGGACGAAACGGAGGCAACAGTTGGTCTGACCGTGAGGTTGAGAGAAGAGGGTAGTGCTTGATCTGGGTCGGTTGGCACCGCCCTCTCTATAGTAACACAGATCTGTTCTACCGCTGATCATGAGAATGCAGCCTAACCCTGACCCCCCCCGGTCAGAACAGCGGCAGCAGGGTTCAGGTGAGTTCAGGTGTCTGACTGAGACACAGGGATCATCAGACCGGTGTTAGACCTCCTCTTTGTGCAGGAAGCTGCCTGCCAGCTGGTGGGACATGAGTGAGACACAATAGGGTCACAAAGCAGCCCCTCCATCTAGGTCTGCAGCCAACGTCAGAACAGCCAATCAGAGGCGGGGTTAGGGTCACATGGTGTCTGAGACTGTTACCTGGGCAGCACTTTGTCTGAAGGCCAATATATGGTTCAACGTCGACGTTGAACCATAAATGGGCCTTTAGACTTTTTCGTCTGCTGTCCTCAGACTGAACGCTTCTCCTCGGTTTGTGTTCTGTTCCTGATGTTTACAGGATCAGCATGCTAGTGTGAACAGTGTGTGTTTAGAGAGTGTGTGTACAGGGTGTGTAGCGGGTGTGAAGAGTGTGTGTAGAGCAGGACAGCAGGGTCTAATATAAAGCAGGTGTGTCTCGCTGCTTCAGATGGAGGGTAAATCTGTGAGAAAAACCTGCCCGTTGTTCTGGAGGACCATGATGAACTGGATCAGCACCAGGCTCTGGGCTGTGTTAGCTGGGAGGGGAACAGAACATACATACCCCCCCCCCCCCCCCCACACACACACACTTCAACACTGACATGATCACCATCATTAGTGTCCTGGTTATGTTTAAATATGTGGTTCAGTCATTTGTGGTTTGGACTGGGAACCGTATGGTCGCCGGTTCAAGTCCCCAAACAGACCTGAAATATGGAATGTTGACAGGTGGGTGCCCCTGAGCAAGGCACCAGACAAAAGAAAAGTCTTAATGAGGTCAAGTTTTATTCATAATTGATGGGGAAAAGTGGAGTAAAGTTGGACATTTTAGAGAAAACCAGTGGACATAAACACGTGTGTGTGTGTGTGTGTGTGTGTGTGTGTGTGTGTGTGTGTGTGTGTGTGTGTGTGTGTGTGTGTGTGTGTGTGTGTGTGTGTGTGTGTGTGTGTGTGTGTGTGTGTGTGTGTGTGTGTGTGTGTGTGTGTGTGTGTGTGTGTGTGTGTGTGTGTGTGTGTGTGTGTGTGTGTGTGTGTGTGTGATGAGGTTCTACTTCTGTATGAGGACCATCTGTGTCTCTGCAGAAGGGGCTGCTTGGTAAAGTGGGTCTGAGGAGGACAATGGAGATTACTGCTGTCTGATCTGAGTCTAAACTCAGTCTGGGGGGAGGGGTCATATATCAGTGAGAGTGATGCGTTCACAGGACTCAGGTTATCTCAGTGTTTATGGCTGTGAGAGTTGTTGTTTGATGTCTTCAAGACGGATCGGATGTCTTCAGGACAGATCGGATGTCTTCAGGAAGGATCAGATGTCTTCAGGACGGATCAGATGTCTTCAGGACGGATCAGATGTCTTCAGGACGGATCAGATGTCTTCAGGACAGATCAGATGCCTTCAGGAAGGATCAGATGTCTTCAGGACGGATCAGATGTCTTCAGGACGGATCAGATGTCTTCAGGACGGATCAGATGTCTTCAGGACGGATCAGATGTCTTCAGGACGGATCAGATGTCTTCAGGACGGATCAGATGTCTTCAGGACCTGTGGAGGAGTCCTGGTATCTTTGGATCATCCTGCAGTGATGCAGACCTGGATCAGGATCAGAGTTCTCTGACCGTACAGACTCTGTGACAGAGATTTCTAGCCCCCGGTCTCTCAGAGGAAGCCTCTTCTGTCTCCGATCAGCAGGTTCATCAGGACTTTGAGTCATGAGAGAAAACCTTCAGGAATCCAGAGCAACACAAAAGAGTACCTGAGACACAGAGGGTCCTCTTAGGGTGGGGGGTAGAACTCCCTCCACTAGATCAGTCTGACTGGAGGACTTTGGTCTGGTTGTCTTCTGGTCCCCTCAGTGAAACCTGTACCCCTTCACGGACCCATTGATCAGGCCCAGTCCTGATTGAGGGTGTGCTGGTGATGTGTTTCAGCTGCCTCTGAGAACACTTTACCAGTGGAACAATAACCCATCTGGACCTGCAGACCAGGACTTCAGTCCTAGCGTTAGCCCTGGTTTTAATGAGCCCTTGTTCACAGGACGGTGTAATCCTGATCATCGTGTGGATACAGCAGGATGTCTGGGGGGGTGATCTGTGAGACAAAGAGGCTTTCATCAGACGTTTGATGATAAGACGTCAGGAAGCAGGTCAGCTGGGACTGTTCTGATGTAGCACAGTCCTCCTGATTGAGGCGGTCTGATGTAGCACAGTCCTCCTGATTGAGGCGGTCTGATGTAGCACAGTCCTCCTGATTGAGGCGGTCTGATGTAGCACAGTCCTCCTGATTGAGGCGGTCTGATGTAGCACAGTTCCAAGAGGACAATGCCAGGATCCATCGGGCTCAGACTGTGAGAGAGTGGTTCAGGGAGCATGAGACATCATTTCACACATGGATCGGCCCCCACAGAGTCCAGACCTGAACCCCACTGAGAGTCTTTGGGATGTGCTGGAGAAGACTTTGATCAGTGGTCTGAATCTCCCGTCATCAAGACAAGATCAAAAATAATGTCCGAAATAAATGTTGAGACGTTGCAGAAGCTCGGGGAAACGATGCCACAGAGAATGCCTGCCGTAAAGCTGAAGGCGGTCCAACGGATACTAGAGGGGGGCCTTTCATTTGGCCAGGCAGTGAATGTCTAGTCTTTTTTCCGACCAAAGCCTTTTTGTGCTGAAGACATGATCTTGTTATTTTCTCACTGTTTGGACATCATCACTTATAGCTGAGGGATGAGTGATGTGTGCAGATTCTCAGAAGGCCGACTAATTCAACCAATGACAGGGATGCATTTTGACAGACCAGACGGAGAATTTAGGGAAAATTAAATATCCTGCATTTTGAATGTCCGATAGTCCACCATTAACACTTAAGTCCCATCTTGTCTTGTCCACGAAAACAAAATATACATTTCGTCATAGTTCTTATTATCAAAAATCTATTTTTAGCTCGTCATCGTCTCGTGTCAGTCATGTCAAAAAGGTTGTTGACAAACTTTTTTCGTCATAGTTTTCGTTGACGAAATTAACACTGCTCTGTAATCTGTTGTTGCTATGGGTCAGGCTCAGCCCTGAAGAGCATCAGAGAGCTGAAGTCGATCTGTTGCTCTGACTGTCCTCTGCCCCCCCCCCCATCAGGAGTTTCTCTGGCTGAGGAAACAGAAGTGTGAGTCCGTCAGAGATCACACCTCACACTCTGATCAATTACCTCCACTGTGCAGGATCCACATGAGAGTTCAGAGGAGGTCTGGTCCTCAGTCAGGGGGCCCTGAGGTCTGGTCCTCAGTAATGCCAAGTTCACACTACATGATTTTTAGCCCAATCGGCGTCTCCCTGACGGATTTTGGAGCTCGGGGACGAATTGGTGCTAAATTGGTGCTAAATCGGCGCTCGGCAGTCGGCGTTTGATCGTTATGTGTGAACTGCTCAAGAGCAAGGTGAGAGACTCCCCGACAAGTCCCCGACGCCCGACAGATATCTAGCAAGCTAAATATCTGGACCTGTCGGCGAGTCCAAATCCTGTAGTGTGAAAAGTGTTGTGCCTGGTAATGGTGCGCCGACGAGCTACAGCCAATGAGAGCACAAGACACGGGGTGAGGAAGAGCCCCGGGGAGGAGCTGCACAGCTTTCTAAAAAGAAGAAGCGTTGTCCTGCACAACAAGTCGACCCAGCTGTTTGAAACCTTGAACTTGCAAGATGGCGCCGAGGATGGCTGCCGTGTCTCGAGCTCCTCACCAACTCCACATCTTTTTTTTTTTTTACCAATCTTTTTATTGCAAACAAAGTCATAATCCAGACAATGACAAGAAGTAAGAACAGTAATAATCAATACAGAGCAGTACAGGTGCATACAATTTAGAAAAGGAGGACAGTGGGGGAAGAATACTTGAAAATGAAATAAAAATATGTTATGCTCCATTATCACTTCAGGGTCCATAGAGAGTCCTTATTTACAGTCTTGTTTGTTTTTGTTTTTTAAACCCCCCACCCCCCACCCACAGGTATGGTTGGGCCACAAATAATAATAATAATAATAATAATAATAACAATTACGTCCGGCGCAGCATCAATCAATGATGCGTATTTGTCCTCCTTGACAAATACGCGTCCGGACGCCGGACAGGGCATTGAAAAGGGTCACACTAGGGTGGCCACCCTAGTGTGACCCCCTGTCGCCGTTCAATCGCGTAGTGTGCACACCGCAACGACTTCAAGACTCCCGAGCGAGTAGTGTAGTGTGAACTGGCAAGCTATCTGACGACTTTGAAAGTCGTGTAGTCTGTGCAAGGCATAAGGGGACTCTGAGGTCTGGTCCTCAGAAGGCTGGCTCTGAGGCTGGGTGGTTGTCCTCCAATCAGGAGGTTGTGGATTCGATCCTAGCAGTGTGTGTGTGTATCAGTGTGTGTGTCAGTGTGTGTCAGACAGCAGCTGTTTGTATGAACTACATCATCATACCTGACCTCACACTGATCATCTGGACATGTGGTGCCCTAATCGGTGCTTAACTTGGGGGGGGGGTCCAGTGTGTATGTGTGTGTGGGGTGGGGGGCAGTGTGAGATGTTACACTTGCATTCGGTGTCCCTGCTGCTGACGGGTCATATGGAGCATGTGGTCCAGATCTCATTAATATTTATGAAGCCGCTCAAACACTCTGACTGCTGCTGTCACGCACGCACACGCACGCACGCACGCACGCACGCACGCACGCACGCACGCACACTTAATACACTTCCAATGGATGTAGCCTCTTCCAGTAAGCTTCTGCAGAAACCCTGTTTCTCGCTGTCCGATGAGAGAGGGGGGGGGGTCTCCTCTGAGCTGATACGAATCCTGCAGCAGGACGGTTAGCTTACCATCCAAGAAACCCCACCCCCCCCCCCTCCTTCTCTGTGTCAACTCTCTCCTCCAGGTCCAGAGAGAGGCTAGAGGTCCAGAGAGAGGCTGGAGGTCCAGAGAGAGGCTGGAGGTCCAGAGAGGCTAGAGGTCCAGAGATAGGCTGGAGGTCCAGAGAGAGGCTGGAGGTCCAGAGAGAGACTGGAGGTCCAGAGAGAGGCTAGAGGTCCAGAGAGAGGCTGGAGGTCCAGAGAGAGACTGGAGGTCCAGAGAGAGACTGGAGGTCCAGAGAGAGGCTGGAGGTCCAGAGAGAGGCTGGAGGTCCAGAGAGAAGCTAGAGGTCCAGAGAGAGGCTGGAGGTCCAGAGAGAGACTGGAGGTCCAGAGAGAGACTGGAGGTCCAGAGAGAAGCTAGAGGTCCAGAGAGAGACTGGAGGTCCAGAGAGAGACTGGAGGTCCAGAGAGAGGCTAGAGGTCCAGAGAGAAGCTAGAGGTCCAGAGAGAGGCTGGAGGTCCAGAGAGAGGCTGGAGGTCCAGAGAGGCTAGAGGTCCAGAGAGAGGCTAGAGGTCCAGAGAGAGGCTGGAGGTCCAGAGAGGCTAGAGGTCCAGAGAGAGGCTGGAGGTCCAGAGAGAGACTGGAGGTCCAGAGAGAGGCTAGAGGTCCAGAGAGAGGCTGGAGGTCCAGAGAGAGACTGGAGGTCCAGAGAGAGACTGGAGGTCCAGAGAGAGGCTGGAGGTCCAGAGAGAGGCTGGAGGTCCAGAGAGAAGCTAGAGGTCCAGAGAGAGGCTGGAGGTCCAGAGAGAGACTGGAGGTCCAGAGAGAGACTGGAGGTCCAGAGAGAAGCTAGAGGTCCAGAGAGAGACTGGAGGTCCAGAGAGAGACTGGAGGTCCAGAGAGAGGCTAGAGGTCCAGAGAGAAGCTAGAGGTCCAGAGAGAGGCTGGAAGTCCAGAGAGAGACTGGAGGTCCAGAGAGAGACTGGAGGTCCAGAGAGAAGCTAGAGGTCCAGAGAGAGGCTGGAGGTCCAAGGTTTCAAGGTTTCAAGGTTTTATTTGTCATATGCACAGCAGATACAGCGTATATGTTGGCAATGAAAATCTTATGTCGCGTGCTCCTCCAACAACTCAACATACATGGTGCAAAAGATAAATAAAGTAGTGCAAAAAGAGAGAAGAATATTTACAATATTAACAATAAAGATTTGAGGAGGTGAAATATATACATATGTGGAATACATTGAAAGTATTTAAATACTTTACACTGTTGAATGAGGAGGTATGGACAGATGCATATATTATGTATAGCAGATGTATATGGCAGATATGTACAATATATAGATATGTGTACTATAAACAGATATGTATGGCAGATGTGTATAATATATATGTATGTGTGTACTATAAACAGATGTGAGTAGACATTCACACAGCTCAGGAGTTCAGTAGTCTTATAGCCTGTGGTATAAAACTGTCTCTGAGTCTGGTGGTCTTGGTCCGGATGCTGCGGTACCGTCTGCCAGACGGCAGCAGACAGAACAGATTGTTGCTGGGGTGATGGGGGTCCTTTAATATCCTACCGGCCTTCTTCCTACACCGCTGGGTGTAGAGGTCCTCCATGGATGGCAGCTCCGTCCTGGTGATGTGCTGAGCAGTTTTCACCACCCTCTGTAGAGTCTTACGGTTGAGGGCGGTGCAACTGCCATACCAGGCGGTGATGCAGCCAGTCAGGATACTCTCGATGGTGCACCTGTAGAAGTTGCAGAGTATCCTGGAGTCCATGTTGAACTTCCGCAGCCTGCGGAGGAAGAAGAGCCGCTGTCGAGCCGTCTTGGATATGACCCTGGTGTGATGTGTCCATGTCAGGTCCTCACTGATGTTTACCCCGAGGAACCTGAAGCTGCTGACTCTCTCCACAGGAGTCCCGTCGATGGTGATGGGTGTGTGTGCCTCTCTCTGCCTCTTCCTGTAGTCCACAATCAGCTCCTTTGTTTTGCTGACGTTGAGATGGAGGTTGTTGTCCTGGCACCAAGATGTCAGGGCTCTGACCTCCTCTCTGTACGCCGTCTCGTCGCCGTCTGTGATCAGGCCGATGACGGTCGTGTCGTCAGCAAACTTGATGATGGTGTTGGAGCTGTGTGTGGCCACGCAGTCGTGCGTGAACAGGGAGTAGAGGAGAGGGCTGAGCACACAACCCTGAGGGGCTCCGGTGTTGAGGGTCAAGGTGGAGGATGTGATGTTCCCCATCCGCACTGCCTGGGATCTGCCCGTCAGGAAGCTCATGATCCAGTCACAGAGGGCGCTGTTGAGCCCAAGGTCCCTGAGCTTAATGATGAGCTTGGAGGGCACAATGGTGTTGAATGCTGAACTGTAGTCAATGAACAGCATTCTCACATAAGTGTTCCTCTGGTCCAGGTGGGAGAGGGCAGTGTGGAGGGTGAGGGAGATGGCATCATCCGTGGACCTGTTTGCTCTGTAGGCAAACTGCAGGGGGTCCAGTGAGTCAGGGAGGGAGGAGGTGATAAAAGTTTTGACTAACCGCTCAAAGCACTTCATGATGATGGAGGTGAGTGCAACTGGGCGGTAGTCATTGAGGCAGATGGGTTTTGTCTTTTTGGGGACAGGGACAATGATGGACTCTTTAAAACATGTGGGGACTACAGACTGGAGCAGTGACCTATTGAAAATGTCTGTGAACACATCTGCCAGCTGAACTGCACACACCTTGAGAGCACGGCCAGGGATGCCATCAGGTCCCGGAGCCCTGTGTGTGTTGATCCTTTTCAGAGATCTACACACATCTGCACTGGTTAAAACCAGTGAGCAGGGATCCTGGGCCTTTTGTGCCTCCACAGCCGGGGGCTTCTCAAAGCGTGCATAAAATGTGTTCAGTTCATCTGGGAGAGATGCAGACACTTCCTCAGCACCACTCGTTGTCCTTTTGTAGTCTGTTATTGTTTTTAGTCCAGACCACATATTTCTGGCGTTGGAGCCCTTGTAGTTCGACTCCACCTTGTCCCTGTATTGTCTTTTCGCACTGCTAATAGCTCTCCGGAGTGCATACCTGGAATTCCTGTACTCATCCAAATCACCGCCGCTGTGCGCGATGGCCCGTGCTTTAAGTTTAGCTCGGACCTCGCCGTTTATCCAGGGCTTCTCATTTGGGAATGTCCGTACAGTAATCCGCGGCACGACGTCATCGATGCATTTGCCGATGTAGCAAATCACCGCGTCAGTGTGTGTGTTTATATCGTCCTCCTCAAACACACACCACTCCGTGATGCCAAAGCAGTGGCGGAGAGCAGAGTCAGACTGCTCGGACCAACGCTGCACTGTCCTTGTCACAGGTCGGTCCCTCTTCAGTCTCTGCCGGTAAACGGGGAGCAGAAGAAGAGATATGTGGTCTGACTTGCCGAAGGGGGGGCGGGGGAGGGCTTTATATCCATGCCGGAAAGGAGTGTAAACATGGTCCAGTGTATTTCCACCGCGCGTGGGGCAGCTGACGTGCTGATAGTATTTCGGCAGGACTTTCTTCATGTTGGCTCTGTTAAAATCCCCGGCCACAATAAATGCGGCCTCTGGCCGAGAAGTCTCTGTCCTGTCGATAATCCCATACAGCTCCTCCAGCGCTGTGTTGTTGTCAGCGTGCGGCGGAACATACACTGCTGTTAGAACAACAGACGTGAACTCCCTCGGCAGATAAAAAGGCCGGCATCCGATCATGATGTGCTCTAGGCTGGGAGAACAGTCCGAAGAAATGATCTCCACATCTGAGCACCAGTTGTTGTTCATCATGAAGCACACACCTCCTCCCTTGCTCTTCCCTGAGTTTATTGTCCGGTCCTGGCGATGAATGGAGAATCCGTGTGGAGCAATGGCGGCGTCCGGTATCGTGGGGTCGAGCCAAGTCTCCGTGAAAACCAAAACATTACAGGTCTTAATGTCCCGTTGAAATGCCACCCTGCTACGGAGTTCGTCCAGCTTATTATCCAGGGATTGGACATTTGCCAGAAGTAAACTCGGTAGAGGAGGCCTGTTTTCACGTTTCCTCAGCCTGACCAGGACCCCGGCCCGGGAACCTCGTGGTCTCTTCCTCCTGCGCTCCACAGGTAGAGCTCCAGCAGGTAAACACGGAGACTCTCCATTGTTTGCAGGTCGTCGTGGATTATTGCTGTCCACCAGCGACCTGATGTGTAAAAGTTGTTCTCTATCATATTGGATGATAGGGCTCGCTTGGGCGGTTTGCATGTTGCAAAAAAAGTTAAAAACAACCAACAAAGTAAAACAATAAAAACACTAAGATGTGGAGTTGTTGAGGAGCTCGAGACACGGCAGCCATCCTCGGCGCCATCTTGCTCACATTGCTCTCTCTGGACCAGAGAGAGACTGGAGGTCCAGAGAGAGACTGGAGGTCCAGAGAGAGGCTGGAGGTCCAGAGAGAGGCTGGAGGTCCAGAGAGAGACTGGAGGTCCAGAGAGAGAGACTGGAGGTCCAGAGAGAGAGACTGGAGGTCCAGAGAGAGAGACTGGAGGTCCAGAGAGAGACTGGAGGTCCAGAGAGAGACTGGAGGTCCAGAGAGAGAGGCTGGAGGTCCAGAGTAGGTCCAGAGAGAGACTGGAGGTCCAGAGAGAGACTGGAGGTCCAGAGAGAGAGACTGTAGGTCCAGAGAGAGACTGGAGGTCCAGAGAGAGACTGTAGGTCCAGAGAGAGACTGGAGGTCCAGAGAGAGACTGGAGGTCCAGAGAGAGAGGCTGGAGGTCCAGAGAGAGAGGCTGGAGGTCCAGAGAGAGGCTGGAGGTCCAGAGAGAGGCTGGAGGTCCAGACAGAGGCTGGAGGTCTCAGAAGTCCTCATTCATCTTTTTTTCTCACTTTAGACTTTAACCAGAGTTCTGAAAGTCCATGTCTGCAGCGGGTTCAGTCCTGTTCCTGAGCCTCTCCTGTCAAGGGTCTCACAGAGCAGCTGGGGTCCACACCCTCTAAAACAGGGGTGTCCAAACTACAGCCTGGGGCCCAAATGCGTCCCGCGGCCCACTTTTAATTGGCCCTCAGCAAATGCTAAAAGTATAATGGAATATGGCCCACACCTGAAACTTGTGCTTTTCTTATATTGTACTTCCTAAATATGTCAAAGTAATATATTCCACAGTAGTGTTCATCTGTTAATAAGACCAATTTTCAAAGTTGAAAAATGAGGGATGCATCGATACATCGGTGAGACATCGGCCGATGTTAGCCCTATTTACCACCATCGGCACATCGGTAAATAAGGTGAAATCACGGATGGGAGTCGCCGATGTTTATGTTTTGCTAAGTGACCGGGAGAAGTCGCGTTAGCGTCGTTGTTTTTAAATCTGACGGACCAAATCTGAAGTCAGGGCATCATTTTGAAGGATTGGATCAGTGACTGTAGGTCTGCGTAACTTTAAAGCCATTCGCATGTGGAGAAAAGACATCTCTAACCCCCCACCCCCGTACTCACATTTCTCCTCCACTACCTCTGAGGAGCTGATCCTCCAGAGTCTGCAGCCCCTTCCAGAGAGAGTGTTTCCACAGAGACTGGGAGGAGTAGAAACACACAGATTCAATGTTACACTTTAATAACCGTTACAGTACAGTAACAGCAGACTGGAGGCGCTGCTCTGAGTCCTGATGTTCCCTCTCAGTTCCCTCACAGTAAAAGGAATGAAGCCTCACAGCCTGGTTCCTCTCTCTCATGGAGGGAGGGAGGGAGGGAGGGATGTGGGGGGGGGGCAGCGTTTAGAGTGCAGGGCGTTGCGGGGAACAGAGCAGTAACCTGACACCAGCCTCAACACTGCACAGATCTCTCCCTGAGTCAGCAGACGTTAGCCATCAGCAGAAGGTCAGTTTAAATTACAGCTGTCCTTTACACACACTCATTTAGAGTTGAAAGGGGGGGGGGGCTAATTGTACCCAGACTGCTGCAGACGGCCTTCAGTCTGCCTCACTTTAGTCTCACTTTAGTCTCACTTTAGTCTCAGTCTGTCTTTACTTCTTTAAACATCCAGGAGTTCAGTCAGGAGGAGAGGAGGAAACTCCGGACCGGATCAGACTAATATCTGGAGCGGACTGCCAGCTGTTACCGGGCAGGACCTGAAGCTGCTGACTTTTCTTACTGTTCACTGACACACACACACACACACACACACACACACACACACACACACACACACACACACACACACACACACACACACACACACACACACACACACACACTGTGTGAGTGTGAGAGTCTTGCTGTACAAGCTGTTTACTTAATAAATGATGAGTCTCTTAATGAGGACGGGTCAGTGAAAGTGGAACACAATGAGATTGTCTCGCTTGGTTGCCCCCCCCCCCCCCCCCCGAACACACACAAACCTCACACTCTCAGTAACAATGCAGAGCGATGCTATTGGCTGTCGGACCACGCGCTTGTGTCCAATAGCGGGCGGAGTTTAAGCTGTGTGAGAGTTTCTACTGATGTTTGAAATGTCTCTGGTGCTGCTGCGGATGGTTTTTTTGGGGGGGGTGGGGGGTGTAATACGCCCCTTTACAGGCCCCTAACAAACAGTAGATCAGTATCTATAGAGTACAGGTCTATAGGATGCATACAGGAGGAATGGTTTAAGGGTCCATCAGATCCTCTGTCGGGGGGGGGAGGGACCTGGACCTGGACCAGCAGACCTCCAGCTGACAGCAGCCCATCTCAGAGACCAGGAGGACTCTAATGCCCCTTTTCCACCAAACCGGATCTGGTTCAAGATCCGATCTTTTGCTTCTCTGGTTCTAGCCTGCAGCACCCCTTGTGTTTCCACCGAGTGGAGCTCAAGTGGAGCTGCGTCATTGCGTCATCGTTGACGTGCCCTCTGATGACCCACACGGCATTTTACGTCGCTGATTTTCTCCCCAACTCCGCTCACAACAGCATCAATAGAGGACTGCGTCGGGTCGATGCTCGTGTAGCTTTTAATCGTCCGAGGCCAGATTAAAGTGAAGAACTACTTCCCCAGCCTGATACTCCTCTCCAGAGAGCCGTGGTTCAGCGGCATTTACCGCCCGCGGCAACGCTCCTCGTTCACCGGCGTTTAGTCTGCCGTTAACTCACGGCGGTGTTTTCGCTGAAAAGTATTCACTGTCTGGTAAAAGTAAACAGCACCACACTGACCCGGTTAGTGCTGCCGGACTTTATAAAGTGTGTGTATCAGTGTGTGGTCGCGCTGTAGTCCCTGTGCTCAGAGATACTGCTGTTACAACTTGTACTCGCTGTACTCCATGAGCTGTAAACTCAGGTTAACCCCCCCCCAGAAGTAAGAGTGACATCAGTGATGTGGGTAACGCGTTACTCTAATCTGACCTCTTTTTTCAGTAACGAGTAATCCAACGCGTTACTATCTCCAAACCGGTACTCGAGTAAAGATATTATCCAGGTCACTGCGTCACTGCTTCTCTCACCCTCCTCAGTAGGCCTACAGATCTATGTTTGCTTTCTTCTTGCGTCTCGGGGAGGGACGGCCATGCGACAATTAAGTCACGTTTTCAGCACGAGGACAATTCACGTGTAATACCACGCAGAGACACAAACAGTGGAGGGGGGAGAGAGGTGCGTGTTGTAGCTGGAGACACAGTCCCTCCTTTGAGTCTGAGTCAGCTACAGATGGTAGTATTAAGGCTCTCTGTGCTGGAGACAAAGTGCTGTCTAGCTTCAAACACTAGTCAAATCTGAAGAAGCATTTGGAGTCGCAGCACGGCACCGTCAGACTACAGAGCAGGACCCCCCAGGTGGAGCGAAGCAGAGCGCTGCCACTAAAGCAGGAGGCCCCCCACCACCCAAACAACCAAAGCTGGACTTTGGTGCAAAACCAGTGAGTGTGTGTGGGGGGGGGGGGGGGTGAAGAAGTTGCTCGGGCAGTGTGATGGACTCATTTTAATTTTTTTTGGGGGGGGGGTGTTGCCGGCAGCTGCTGAACGTAACTAATAAAGTAACTTGTAATCTAACTTAGTTACTTTTTAAAGGAGTCATCAGTAGGTAACTGTGGCAACACTGCATGACCTATTGGTTCGTATTAGATCTTGGGTCTTGCCGGCCTGAAAGATCCGGTTTTTCGGAGCTTAAAGCCGGCGCGGGGGGGGGGGGGGGGGGGGTCAAACTCTCAGATGTCAAACTCTGGGAATTAAGGTGTGTGAAACCTAAAGCTGCTGGGAGGGTCCGGCCGAGGAGAGGAGGGTTCACTGAAACCTGCGGGGGGGGGGGGGGGGGCTGATCTGTGAGCGTGATCAGAAGCTGCTCGGCGTAGTCACATATACAAGTACTCAAATATACTGCTGTACAAGTACTCAAATATACTGCTGTACAAGTACTCAAATATACTGCTGTACAAGTACTCAAATATACTGCTGTACAAGTACTCACATATACTGCTTTACAAGTACAAGTACTCACATACAGGGTGCGATTTGTAGGGGGGGATGGTGAGGATTTCCCCCCCTCTGGTTTTCCTATCCCTACCTCTGCTAATTATTTTTATCTCCGGTGGGGACAAGGATTTCCCCCCCTTGATAGCGATGAATGCAACTTAACTGCTAGCCTACTTAAACTCTTGAAATCTAACGATCTTCAGTGTCTTTACATCAGAGTAGGCTATTCAGCAGCCTTCTGGCAGACGGTGCATATTTCTGAACGTCATCGAACACAAAAACATTGTAACATTTTTGTGCGGGAACTTCGCAGGAAAAACAGCGCTGAACCAAACATGAAACGCGTTCAGAGCAGCATATCATCTTACTTTACAGGACCCATTTGCAGAATTGTGGATAGAAGAGGGCCGAAATGCTGCAGACAATGCCCCGATAGGAAAAACGAAAAAGCCACCACAAATTTGTCACCAGAGCCGACTGTTTACTTTGTCTAGTTTTCCAGACCTGTCCCTGAGTGTTGACAGCACGTTGTGCTATTTAGTGAATTATTTTGAGTGTTTGATTTAAGTTAATTGGAGGGTCTTTTCATGGAGAGCATTGATGCTGTTCTATGGTGCTTTCTGCCTGTTAGTGCGTACGCATGTTTTTGTGACGTTGAATAGAAATCCATGTATGGGTTATTAAAAGTTTTGCCATGTTGTGATGGGGACTAATCCACGGACCCGAAAAAAGGGCCTGTCTACTTTTTGCGTTTTTTTCTCCCTAGTTATGCAAGTTAAAAGTCCAATGTTCTTGTCTATGAATAAATAAATAAAAACATCCCCCCCTCTGTTTTTTTGTCAAATCGCACCCTGCTCACATATACCCCCCCACCCCCCCCTAGTGTGCTATAGGTGTTAGTGCTTGTCAATGGTCAGCAGAGGCTGAAATCCCTGAGAAGGGGGGGGGGGATTAGGAGGTTGTAGAAAGTAATGAAGACATTCCCCGGGTTTGACCTCCTCATGTGCAGAGTCTCTATATAAGGTCACAAAGCCTAGGATCATAGAGGGGGGGAGCGGCAGATGAAAGAGATATGATACATAAACAGGAGGAATCTCTCACACACACACACTCACACACACACACACACACACACACACACACACACACACACACACACACACACACACACACACACACCTTGTTTGTTCAGCTGCAAAGATCCCACTCTGTTAGGAGTAAATATAAAGTTAAATTCCCAAGTGTGTGTGTGTGTGTGTGTTTGAGAGAGAGAGATGTTATGACCCTGGGGGGGCAGATTTAAGGGGCTGGTCTGTTTGTATTACACCGCTAAAGCCCCTTACAGGTGCATTATGGGAAACAGCCCAGCTCTCTGTTGTTATCACATCTCCTCTCAGTCCTGATCCTCCTCTCAGTCCTGATCCTCCTCACAGAACTGAGGTTTTTCGGCGCTTAAAGCCGGCGCCGCTGCGGTGGAAACAGGAAAAACCAGATCGGCTCCGGCTCCGGCTCCGGCTCCGGCTCCGGCTCCGGCTCCGGCTCCGGCTCTGGTTCTTTTTCATGGTTCTGGTTCATTTATAAATCAGATGTCTGACAGAGGAACAGTCCATCTCTCTGATGTCAGTGTTTACTGGCCTGCATAGTGCATCCATGAAGCTCCTCCTTTACAGAGGCCCCCGGGGGCCACAGGCAGAGGTATTCCATCGGCCTCCTGATGGGGACATGGAGAAACATGGAGCCTCCACCCCTCTGAACTGGAAGGTGTGTGTGTGGTAACCATGAGGGGTGCTGAACTGGAGCAGTGAGACGGTCCGGTCCCTCAGTGAGAACGTGTCCTGTTGTCCTGTTGTCCTGTTGTCCTGATGTCCTGTTGTCCTGATGTCCTGTTGTCCTGATGTCCTGATGTCCTGATGTCCTGTTGTCCTGTTGTCCTGATGTCCTGATGTCCTGTTGTCCTGTTGTCCTGATGTCCTGTTGTCCTGTTGTCCTGATGTCCTGTTGTCCTGTTGTCCTGTTGTCCTGTTGTCCTGATGTCCTGTTGTCCTGTTGTCCTGTTGTCCTGATGTCCTGTTGTCCTGATGTCCTGTTGTCCTGATGTCCTGTTGTCCTGTTGTCCTGATGTCCTGTTGTCCTGTTGTCCTGTTGTCCTGATGTCCTGTTGTGCTGTTGTCCTGTTGTCCTGTTGTCCTGATGTCCTGTTGTCCTGTTGTCCTGATGTCCTGTTGTCCTGTTGTCCTGATGTCCTGTTGTCCTGTTGTGCTGTTGTCCTGTTGTCCTGTTGTCCTGATGTCCTGTTGTCTGTTGTCCTGATGTCCTGTTGTCCTGTTGTCCTGATGTCCTGTTGTCCTGATGTCCTGTTGTCCTGTTGTCCTGATGTCCTGTTGTCCTGTTGTCCTGTTGTCCTGATGTCCTGTTGTCCTGTTGTCCTGATGTCCTGTTGTCCTGTTGTCCTGATGTCCTGTTGTCCTGATGTCCTGTTGTCCTGATGTCCTGTTGTCCTGTTGTGCTGTTGTCACTTCCTGTTGTCCTGATGTCCTGTTGTCCTGTTGTCCTGATGTCCTGTTGTCCTGTTGTGCTGTTGTCACTTCCTGTTGTCCTGATGTCCTGTTGTCCTGTTGTCCTGATGTCCTGTTGTCCTGTTGTGCTGTGTCACTTCCTGTTGTCACTTCCTGTTGTCACTTCTGTTGTCACTTCCTGTTGTCACTTCCTGTTGTCCTGAAGACTCTCAGACTTCAGCCTCTTTACTTTCAGAGAAGAGATCTCCTCTGAAGCTCAGCCAGCGCTCCCGTTAATGTCACTGTGATGAAGCTCTCACTGAATTCCTGCTCATTACTGAGCCAGTAAACGCACCACACACACTCTGTGGACACACACTCTGAACACACTCTGTGGACACACACTCTGTGGACACACACTCTGAACACACACTCTGTGGACACACACTCTGAACACACTCTGTGGACACACACTCTGTGGACACACACTCTGAACACACACTCTGAACACACACTCTGCTGCTAACCTACAGGAAGAGTCTCATGTCACAGATCTGAGATGTCTGGCAGAACACACACATTTTGAAACGCTCAGCCCGGTCCCCTTCAGCAGCTCCACACCTCTGTTTCAGCATTATGGAGGAACTCCCTCTACCGCCCCCTGTTTCCCAGCATCCTGCAGGTCACAGGATCACACCCCCCCCCCTCCTGCAGGTGGGTAAAGGTGTGTCAGGAAGAGTCTGTAGGATCTCTCTGTAATTAGACCGGTTCCCCCCTGCTGACAGGAACCAGTCTCTGTGTGAGGGGAATACCTGCTCTTTGGAAGGCCAACAGGGCCACAATACGCTGGAGTCCCTGATTGTGGGTCAGTTGGTCAGAGGAGGTTTAATCTCTCTCCTCAGATTACAGGAGACACCCCCCCTCCCAAGTGAGGGCATCTGTATCCGGGGTTAGTGTTAGGACTGTAGGGAGGTCCGTGTGTCTCTCCTCATACTGGGGGGGGGGGGGGGGCTGTGTTCTGTCTCCCTGAGGAGGTCCTTCTTTTTATGTCTGTAACATTTCATCACTGAACAGTCTGTAATTTAACACCTCTATTATCAATGACATCTGAGGGTGTGTGTGTGTGGGTGTGTGTGTGTGTGTGTGTGTGTGTGTGTTTGGAGTAAATTAGAAGGCAGGGGAGTCTGAGGGCCTTTCATCCCTCAGTCCTGGCTGCAGGCTGAGTGGAGGGGGAGCGATGGGTGTGTCAGGCTGGGGGGGGGGTTCAGAGGATTGCATCATAAATTAGATCTCATCTTCACGACTGGGCCTAGGAACCAAAGGGTCACCTGGACTTGGTTCTGTTTATGAACCGTGTGTGTGTGTGTGTGTGTGTGTGTGTGTGTGTGTGTGTGTGTGTGTGTGTGTGTGTGTGTGTGTGTGTGTGTGTGTGTGTGTGTGTGTGTGTGTGTGTGTGTGTGTGTGTGTGTGTGTGTGTGTGTGTGTGTGTGTGTGTGTGTGTGTGTGAGAGAGAGTATGTGTGAGAGTGTGTGTGAGAGAGAGAGAGCTCATCTGTATTAGACTCTTCCTATGGCTTGGTATGGACCCCTGTGATCCAGATATCCTGCTGGAGAGCTGCCGGCTTCAGAGAGGAAGAGGAGCGTTCCTCTTCAGCAAACAGCGTTCCCACCACATCTCGTTCTCTGCTTTTATATTAATATCTACATATTTCATTCTCAGCGGTGTCGGATCTGGACACAGAGAGCAAGCTGACGGATCGGTTCTGCTTGGCCCGACTGACCCAGAGGAACCACTTCCTGTCAGACTCCAGACCAGCATGCATCACTGAGCTGCTCACAGAGACCCCCCCTCCACCTGCAGACAGGTACACACACACACACACACACACACACACACACACACACACACACACACACACACACACACACACACACACACACACACACACTATCACCTGACTCCTGTCCTGGTGCGGTGCTCCCTCTGGTGGTCATTTGCAGGAACTGCTCTGTGAGGATCTGCCCTGCCCTCACCCACCCTCTGATTCACAGCAGCAAAATACTATATGAAGCAAAACATATAATTAGCTAATAAAATATAATATAGGTGTAAAGTGTAAGGTGTGCATGTTAAGTCCAGCTCACTCTGCTGTGGAGCAGAGAGTCCTGCAGCCAGAGGGGGGTTATAGGTCAGAGTTACTGCAGGGGGCAGGAAGGTTCTCCTGAACCTTCCCTTGTGACAGCAGAGCTGGAGAAGTCTGTTGGAGAAGGAGTTCTGCTGTCCGTCTAGCTGCAGGTGGAGAGGATGGGGGGGGGGGGGGGGGGATGGACAGCAGTCTGTTCAGAGTCCTCCTCTCCACCACAGCCTCAAAAGGGTCCAGTTTGATGCCGATGACAGAGCCAGCTTTCCTGATCAGTTTATTGATTCTGCTGGTGTCGCCGGCTCTGATGCTGCCCCCCCCCCCCAGCAGACGGCAGCAAAGAACAGAGCGCTAGCAACAACAGACTGGTAGCAGATCTCCAACATCTTGCTGCACACATTGAAGGATCTCAGCCTCCTCAGGAAATAGAGTCGGCTCATCCCCTTCTTGTACACAGCATCAGTGTTGGCCCTCCAGTTCAGTCCGTTGTTGAGGTGCACTCCCAGGTACTTGTAGTCCTCCACCACAGCCACATCCTCTCCCAGAATGCACAGGGGCAGTGGAGACGTCCTCTTCCTCCTGAAGTCAATGACCCTCTCTCTGGTCTTGGCCACATTCAGAAGCAGATGGTTTCTTCCAGTCCACAAAACCCTCCACCAGCGCTCTGTACTCCTCCCCCCGTCCATCCCTTAAACACCCTACCACTGCAGGGTCATCAGAGTGCTCCTGCAGGTGGCATGACTCTGAGCTGTATGAGAGTCAGTGGTGTGTAAGGTGAACAGGAAGGGAGACAGCACAGTCCCCTGTGGGGCTCCTGTACTACCAAACACCACCTCAGACAGGACACTGCCCAGCCGGACACACTGTGGCCTGTCTGTGTGGTAACTGGTGGTCCAGGAGATGGTGGACCCTCATAGCCTGCAGCTGGTCACTCAGTAGCCGGGGCTGGATGGTGTTGAATGCACCGGAGAAATCAGAGAGGGTGATTCTCACAGTGCACCCCGACCCCTCCAGGTACGAGTGAGCACGCTGCAGCAGGTGAAGTGTATTCAGCCCCCCCATAAACAGGGTCTCTCCAGGCCCCTCCTGTTGGACTCAGGTGTGATGGAGGGTGACGTCCTTGTTTTTCAGAGAAGATTTTTCTGTGTTCCAGATCATCAGATGGGGGTCCTTAGGGAGCGCAGGGTGACCATCTCCATCACCCCCCTGATGCCTCTCTACACCCCCTCAACCAGAAAGAGACACGAACACAAGGTGACCCTGACCACGGTGAGACACACTGTGTATTACAAACATTATATTACAGAACATAGATTTTATATTTGAAAGTGAGAACATTTTTTTACAAAAACTTGTATTGGGGTAAAAACT